>NC_056738.1:24495536-24578414 GCF_019279795.1 Protopterus annectens | reverse complement strand
ACCTGGGGTGTATCAAACAGGTATACACACACTAATCTCTTAAGAGCACACTGATTGTCCAGCCATAATGTAAGGTAATTAACATTTAAAAAGTAAAATGGCAAGAATGTAAATCAATAACTTTCAATAAACACGAGAATTCAATCACCAGAAATATAAAATTTAACTGCAGGATAGAAGTCCATCATTTTACAAAAACTCTAATAACTAAACTTTCCTAATCTAACTAGATAATACTGTACCTGATCTAATCTAAAACATAACAAGCAAGGCAAAGTTAGGCTTACAGTTTTTGCTGAGTCCGTTTTTCATGCATCTTCTGTACAGTGCTGTAACTGACTAACTCTCAGTTAACTGCTGCTCTTCACAAACTGCCCAGCAATGGACTTCAGCAGTCACTTTTATATATAGTTCAGGTTAATAGTCTCAGCTGACTTATTTCATTTTCCTGTCAATCAGCTGCAACCAGGAACATTCTAATGACATCACCTAGTGTTCAGCTGATTCTCTACACACAGTTTGTATTTTAGAATCTCCCTCACAAACATGCACAATTAGAAATGCATAAAAACACTGACAGATTCTTTAAACATTTTGTATAAGCAGGGACATACTCAGCATTTTACATCTTCACAGACAGACATGCTGGCATACAAGACAACTTAATCTGAGAATATACACATCTCCTGCCAGACATGCTAACACAGATAAGTGTATCATTTTCTAGATAATTCCCCACAGGCTATACTACCAGGAATACTGGACAAGTAAATGAATGTTACTAAGGAAATTATTTTTTGAGCTGGGATATGGTATCTGAAGTGCCTAGACATAAGGCCTTGTTCAATTTACTTCTGGTAGCTGCCAAGAAAGCAATTGCTAGAAAAAAGGAAATCAAAGTCTACACTAACCATATATGAAAGCAGTATACATTGTAACAAAACATAAAAGAATAGGAAGTGGGATCTTTAGAAAAGGGTGGGAACAATATGACTATGTACAGAAAAATGTTTTCAAGGAGAAATGAGGTTTAAGAGAAGACAGGAATTTAACAATTTATGTAATGATAGATTGATTAGATTGTACATAAGTATATCTGTGATGTATGTTTGTAAATGTAAACATGTTAATGTGGTTTATTTTTATATAAATGTAAGTTTGCCTATGTCATAAGTGATGAGTCAATAAAGAATCTAAAAAAATGTATGGTTGTTCATAACAGAAGGTGTTCACACAGATGACTGTTGCAGGAGCCTATGCTGTAGGGTCTACATAACCTTATCAAATGATGAAAAGAGTGAATGCTCTTTCATCGAAACGAAAAGGTCAAAACCACTAAAGAGCTTAGACATGGAACAGCAATTTTTTCCCCAGGGAAAAAAATTGCTGCTCCACAAAAAAAATAAATAAATAAAAATTTCAAACACAAAATGAAGACGGGGCTTCACACCCCACACCCCCCAATGTGGGGGACTGTGCCCTCCACTACTTAAATATACCAACTCCGTGATCGCACCACAGTGGAGGAAATGGCAAAGTCTCAAAGACGGCCCACCGATTTTTTTCCCTTGGGGAAAAAAATCGATGATCCAGGTCTTCACTGTTGAGTGGTTTCGACCTTTTCAGTTCAATGAAAGAACGTTCGTTCTGATAATCATTCGATAAAGTAATATAGACTCTATGCTGTATGGTTTATCTTCTGCCAAGGATATGACAGCTGGCCAGTGTCCACAGCTTCAGGGCAACTTCCACGCACCCTAAATGTTGATGGCCATCAAACAATAAGTAGTTTGGGTGCCACATTCTTCAGAGCTTTCATACCAAAGAAAAAGGGTGGCTACAGCCCTGATATTACATTTTTTTTGTTCCTTGCATATACCCTAAGTCATACTCATCTTGGCAAAAAAAAAACATCTCCTAAAACAAAGGGGGGGAATGACGAGAGGGAGAAGCTTCTGCTACAGTTACCTATATGATTATCTATTGTTAAATATAATAAAGATGTCCAAGTAAACATACTTTTATTGTTAGATCACTGTTGCAGTGGCCTAAGTTATGAGTAGAATATCACAAATTAGATAGATGGGGAGGAGGAGAATGACTTAAGGACCAGGTACCCATGGAAAATGGTCCTAGTAAAGCCTCTGTAGAGCTGGAAAAGGAATTCAATTTTGAGCATTTTGTGAAAGCATGCTTCTAGAGACAACCCCTTCCAAAAAGCCACAAATCTGGGAGTATGGGTCCCAACCCAGCCTGGGAATGACTTGTTATGAAGAGAATATACAGTAACAACATACGATATCCATTTGGAAAATGCCTGCTTTTTCACTGGCAGACTTTTTTCTTATCCTGACAGGAAGTGAAGAGGTCAGAACTCTGTTTAATTTCTGTCAAGACACTATCACAGTGGTCTGCTGGCATTCAGAGTAAGTGAAATCCTCTCTCCCTCATTTTTAGGTTTTGAAAAGAAGACGGGAAGAAGGGTAGCTTGTTTCAAGTTAATGCTGAAATCATTACAGGCATAAAAGGAGGATTTCTTCTTCAGAATATCCTATATTTTTGAAAAATGAGAAGTCTGACCCCCTGTAAGAGCTTTTAACTCCGTTCTCTTGCAGATGTAAGAGTAATAGTTAACACAGTCTAACTTATGAACCTCATTTTAGACTAAGATGGTACAAATGGAGTCATTGGTATTTTTCCCCTCAAAAATCCCAATCCTAACCAGGATTAAAGGAATTTTTATCTGAAGTTATTTTGCTCTTCAGTTATTCCCACCCACCCGCCCTGTTTTTGTTTTGGTGTTAATCTTAGTGGCATTGAAACTGCCCGCCCCTCAGCCTGCCTCTGGGCCCATCTCATTTGCTCACTCAACTGAGTGCAGTGAGATCATATTCTGATTTCAGGCACTCCTACTGTGTACAAAGAGAGCATCTGGGAAATAGAAAAAAAAAAAAAATTAAGCTTATTTCCTGCCTTTCTTGTTAAGTGGTACAGACTATTTGTAGGCTTCTGAGCCCCCAAGCCCTTCTGTGTTTGAGGGAAGCCTTCTAGCTTGTTTATTTCTTATAACTAGCCAGTTTTCTAGTTTCAGCACTCAAATCTGTTTCTTTGATCTCAGCACTTGTTCAGAAAAAAAAAAAAAAAAAATTTCATCTGCTTTTACTGTACTTGTGTTTTTACCTACTTCTTTTACTTTTGCATCATCTTAAAATACTCAGTTGTATTTATTACTGCTTGGTGTAACTCATTCTAAGCCTTTTGGTTTAAACACTTGGGCTTCGGACCAGTTAGTTGTTTTGCACTGAGGGTTTGTGGTCTGCACTGTTGTGGCAGAACAGGTAGCTTACATCCTTCTAGGTTGAGAACTGCTGATTGAGGGCTCAGTGTCTGTTATTCTAAAAGTGTATTAATTCTGGTTTAAGCACTTGGGCTTTCAAGCCAGTTATTTTACATTAAGAGGGTTCGTGGTCTGCACTCTTGTGGGAGGAGAGGCTGGACTCTGCCCTTCTGAGCTGGGAATTTCTGGTTAAAGGCTTATAGTGCATGCATATCTGAACTGTTCCTTACTGAAGTTGGTGCGCCTTGTTTGCTGTGGCATAGACTGCATTCGGGCCTGCTGGATCTAGCTTTGTTTGTGTAACTTGAGCACTAATCCAGACATTCTCTAAAGTATTCAATGGCATTTATTACTGCTTGGTTGTAACTTGATTAAAGTGTAGCTATCATTCAAGTCTTTTGGATTAAGCACTTGGGCTTCAGAACAGTTGTTTTACATTAGGAAGGTTTGTGGCAAGCACTGTGGTGGCAGGACAGGTAGCTTTCATCCTTCTAAGTTGGGAACTGCTGATTGAGTGCCCAGTGTCCAAGTGTATTAGTTCTGGTTTAGGCACTTGGGCTTCAGGCCAGTTATTTTACATTAAGAAGGTTCGTGGTCTGCACTCTTGTGGGAGAAGAGGCTGGACTCTGCCCTTCTGAGCTGGGAATTTCTGGTTAAAGGTTTATAGTGCCTGAATATTTGAACTGTATCTTACTGAAATTGGTTCACCTTGTTTGTTCTAGCATAGACTAGATCCAGGCCTACTGAATCTAGCTTTGTTTATATGCTTGTTGTTTGTTTGCTTGTTATTTCCTGGAAGCTAATTCCACCTAATACGCAACTTCTCAGTGCTTCTGTGGATCACTAGTGATATCTGCATTGCTTACTGTACTTATTTCCTTGTTTCACTTGAAAGAAAGTTACTGTTTGGCGGTTTTGCATTTAGTTACTTGTAACACCTTGCACCCAAGTTACCTGGCACTTGCTCACTAAAGCTATTATATAAGCCAGCACTAACAATTAAAAAGCACTACACCCTCACTCCCTACTGGCCCTTGTTTTCAATTAAGGCTTTCGCAATATTATTCTAGCATCTCGAAAGGTCAGTTGTCAATCTCCTCTCGAGTCCAGCTGGTGAATCTGGGAATCTTGAGGCAATGTTATAACTGCCTCATGTACACAGACAACCCTCTCCTCCTCCCACATAACACAAATACTTGTGAGAGATGCAGCTATTTAGCCAAACTGGAGGCTGAGCTCTCTCAACTCAGGACTGGCAAGACCAGACAGGAGGAGAAGGCAACTACACACACCACAAAACCAGCCTCACATAATGCTACCACTCCACTGAATCAAACACAAACACACAAAGACATACTCGGAGGCTCTGAGTAAAAATTTACCTAAACAGCAGAGGCCTCCAAAGCAGACACCCAAACAACTGCTACCTCAAGACACCCCACAAGCAACACATAAACCACAAAAGCAGTGTGCAAAGCAGTCACAGCCCTTAAGGCCAAATACAACACCAAACATACTTGTCATAGGTGACTCCATAGTCAGACACACTGACTTCCCACTCACCAGGCTGAACAAGGAGAGGGTCACAGTAAGCTGCCTATCGGGCGCTAGAATCCGCCACATAACACAAGCACTGGTCACTCCATGGCAAGTACAAATATGACACAGTCATTGTCCATGCTGGTGTGAACGACCTGAGACGTACCTCCCTGGACTACATGAAAAGAGACATAGAGGAGCTCTCTGATTATGTAGTCAAGGCAGGTATGACCCTAACCCTGAGCAGTATCCTTCCTTCACCAAGAATGATGCCACAATATAGAGACAAGATGATCAGCTTTAACAATTGGCTTAATGTCTGGTGTCATTCAAAGGGGATCCAGTGTCTGTCTGCCTGGGATGACATGCTTGACAAGCCACGCTGTTTCAAGGGACGGCTTGCACCTGTCACCCTGGGATTCCGGATATTGGCTAAGGCTCTTGCCACCCCATAGTGCCTTTTTAGGCAAGGCTCAAATTCTAAACCTACCACCCTAGAAAACAAAAATGGGAAGAAACTGAGGGTAATGCTGCTCAATGCCAGAAGTCTAAATCTCAAAAGTATGGAGAACATCGATGTCTGTGCTGTAACTGAAACCTGGTTCAAGGCTCCTGAGAGCACCCGGCACTATTAGGTTTTACCTCATATCATGCGTCCGCCCCAAAACCCGGACCACACCACAAAAGGAGGGGGTGTATCCATATTCATAAAGGATACTCACACCTCCAGGTTGGTGGCAACGCACGAAGCTTCGGAAACCATCCAGGTGCAACTAACCATAGGCAAAACTGCTCTACAAATTGTAGCATGCTACAGGCCACCCTCTCAAACCTCAGGAACCCCACACAGCCTTCCTGAAGACACTGGAGGGTATAAATGTATCTCCAAACACCATCATATTGGGTGACTTCAACTACCCGAATATAGACTGGGAACATTACTCAAGCCCTAACTTTCTAGCCCAACGGTTCCTGGAGTTCATAAATTAAATGCCATGGAACAGCTAGTCACTGTCCCTACGAGAGGAGAAAATATACTAGATCTCATTGTCACAAACATGGGGACAAAATGCTCCACACCGAAGTATATCCCTCATTGGTGAGATCTGATCATAAACTAATCTCACTGGAAATCCACATCCCGCCCCCACCCCAAGCAAAAGACCATAGTGAAGAACTTCTCTAAAGCAAACTTCACACTACTCAAGACTGGTGTGGTATCCTTCAAGGCCCCTGAGCCAGAGGAAACCACAACCCAAGCTGCGGAAGCCCTTACAAATGCCTTCTATGAACACCTCCAGGACTGCATGGATCAGGCAATCCCAAATAAAACCAAGACTCTTTCCACAAAGGGCAAACGTCCAGTCTGGTGGACCCCAGCCATTAACAAACTTTACAATAAGAGGAGAAAGCTATTACATGATAGAACAAAATCCATAAAAGGGAAGTCACCCTGATCATTATTAGTAAAAAATACGAGCACTCATAAAATCAACTAAGGCCAATTTTGAGAGAAAATTGCCATGGATTCAAAGGACAATCATAAGGCCTTTTTCAGCTATGTTAGGAACCTGGGTGGAAACTCCCAGATATGCTCAGAATTAGTCCAAAATGATACAAAATCACTGAACCCACAGACATTGCCAACATACTGGCAGACAGGTTCAGTGCAAACTTCACCCCTCTCCCCCAAAGGAGAGATAACTATCCCAGCCGAGTGTAGCCTCCCGACATCTCAAATGCGCAGGTGAAGGCTGCTCTCTAAAGCTAAAAACACAGCATCAATGGGACCGGATGGTGTCCCGGCTGTGTGCTACACGAGCTAAATGAGGAATTAAACCCGCACATAAGGCAGCTGTTTAATCTCAGCCTTACCACAGGATACGTGCCCAAGGAGTGGCGACGGCAACTGTGGTCCCACTCCACAAAGGCGGTGCCTCTACAGACCCTGGTAATTACCCCCATAAGCTTAACAAGTCTAGTCTGCAAAGCTATGGAGAGGATCATAATGGAGCTCATAAACAAAGATATAGGGGACTTGCAGACATTGGACCCGACCCAGTTTGGCTTTGTCAAGGGAAGATCATGCCTTTTGAACTTGGTTGACTTCTTCAAACAGTCACCAAGGCCATTGATGAGGGAAAGGCAGTCCATACAGCCTACCTTGACCTTGCAAAGGCTTTCGACACAATACCCCACTCGGGTATTGTAGAAAAACTTACCAGCTTAAATGTAAACCCATATGTCACAAGATGGGTTGCAAACTGGCTTAAGGACAGAACCCACAGGGTTAGAGTTGCTGGCGCTGTGTCAGACTCCAAGCCGGTCACAAGTGGTGTCCCACAGGGCTCGGTCCTTGGCCCCTATTGTTTGGCATCTACTTCTCAGAAGTACAGGCCAACATGGGAGGACTTTGGCTGACAAAGTTTGCAGACGACTGCAAACTGGGGGCCATAGTGGAAAGTGCATCAGACACGGATATCCTTCAGAAGGGACTCACGGAAACAGATAGCTGGTGCCAGAGCCATGGCCTGAAGTTAAACGCCAAAAATGTATAGTCATACCCTTCGGGAAAAACAAGGTAACCCCAAGCTACCATATAGGTGGCAATCCACTAAGCACAGAAGAGGTTATCAGGGACCTGGGGACCCAGGTTGACAGTGGCCTTTCTTTTGACACTCACATTGCTAAAGTGGTTAGAAAGACCTTCTACATTGCCCACCTGATCATGAAGGGATTCACATCCAGATCTAGTGAGGTCATTGTTCCCCTGTACTCTTCACTTATCAGACCAATGATCGAGTACAATGCCCCATTCGGGATGTATCTCACCCGACATCTGCAGCAATTGGAGAGACCCCAAAAGTTCCTCACCAAAAGGATAAAGGGACTCCAAAATCTGTCATATGCTGCCAGATTGAAGAAACTCCAGCTCTATTCAGTCGCATACCATCTGCTCCAGAGGTGACATGTGCCTGACATACAAGGCCATGTCCAACCCAGAATTAATGGACATGCTCCACCTCAAAAAATCCAAATCCACCAAAACCACTAGAGCAAGCGACTTAAACCTTAGCAGGGATATAAATAGGACGTGCTGGAGGGATAGATTTATCACTCAGAGACTACCTATGCTGTGGAATAAAATCCCCGTCCATGTGAGGCAGAGCACCTCGCTGACTCTGTTCAAGAGAAATCTAGACCTGTGGATGGGAGATCGTAGGTTTACCCCAGGAATCATCTCTGTGTCACTGCTGGACAGAGGCACAACAAACTAATGGGCACAGTATTTTTTCATATAAGGGGTGGCGTAAGCCACAATAATTTGGGCTAGGCTTATAAATGCCTTAGGGCAGATAGCCTAGTATAAACCTATGAACCTATGAGTCACCTATTTTCTAGATGGAGAAATATACATAACCTCTTTCAAAAAACATCTGACTTAAGATTGGGTAGAATGGGAGGGGGATTTATGGACTAACAAGCAGACACAGTTTAAAAATGAATTTTGAGTAAGCATGGCCGGGGACAGTAACTCACACAAATGAGCTACAGTTATGATGGACTTAAATGACCCCTGATTCTTAGTACTGGACTAACTATAAAATAATTTCTCCTGCTCATATACAACTTCCTAGCAGTAGGCTTCTTAGCCTCCTTTAGTACCTGCTGTATTGTCCAAAGAAAATAGCTGCCTAAAAGGTATTAACATTCCACCACCAAGGCACCAAGACAGTTTAAATGAAGGTTATTCAAGCTTCAGTGAACTGAACCACCCCATCTTGTGTGACTTAGTCCAGTCTGAGAATCATTATGCTAACTTCCTTGATCACTTTCAAAAAACTTGAGAGCCACTATTCGCTGGTACACAATTATCTTTGGACAGTCTTTCTCAAACTCTCTTATGACCCTGGTTATTAGAAGAAAGGCATACAGGGACATTCCTGTGCAATAGAATGAAAAAAATTGTTTTCCACACCTGTTTGCAAGAAATTCTGGATCTTAATTACTTTAGCTTCTTGAGAAAATGAAGGCGAACACATCCATTTGAGAAGTTCTTCATAGATGGATCAATTCCTGTAAAACTGCCAGGTACAATTTCCATTTGTCAGGGTCTGCCCTGGTCCTGCTTAGCTTAACTGCAAAAATACTTTGCTCTGACAAACTTTAAGAAGCTTGTACGGCTAAGCTCATGCCGAGTTGCTTCATCCCAAGCTACCATGGCTAGTCTATACAGAGATTTGCAGAGATTCACAGTTATACCCAGATGACAGCAAGTGCGTCCAAAAGAAAGAAAAACCCAACCAGGGTTTAACACAGTAACTAATCACACAATTCGGACCACTGCACACTGAAGTCAAGGTAGACAGGTGAACCTTTAATACGAGACTAAGCGCTTTCACCATACAAACATGGCATCCTCAGAGTCAATACTTACAACATTTTGAAAACCTTATAAATAGCAAAGTGATTAACCAATCATACAATAATTCAATTAACCAATACAATAAGATAAAACAATAAGATAAAACCATTATGGTAAACCAATGAGTCCTAAAAACAAAATATTTAAATAAACAAATAAAACACTACATCAATATTTAAAACACATGTATTATGATAACAAAAAATTGCTACTCGCTAAAATGTATTTAATCAAACAATATATGATTTTTGCTTTAATGCAGGCTTAAGAGAAATAAAATCATTCAATCCTGGGTATCTGGTTGCATTAAGCCTCAGCTGCCACTCTGCTTCAAGAATAGCAACCTTACTACTGACATCTCCTCCCTGGTCAGTATATACACGATCAATAATGAAAAATAAAAACTTTTTAAAATTTAAACATTTACAAGAGTGAAGGAATAGGGCATTATGGGTGTCTGTTTTTGATGGACCTTGTATGTTCCATAACTCTATCCCTTAATCTACGGGTGGTCATACCAACGTAGAATGCATCGCAGGAACTACATGTAGCAACATAAATTAAATTCTTACTATTACAGTTGCAAACCCCTGGGCATGCTAAAGTGCGTCCAAACTCTACTACACAAAGGTATGCCCCTTCAGCAATAAACCTGCATGCATTACACGATCCACATTTACCCATCCATGACCTAGAACTTCTAATACCCTTCTCCAAAATATTCTTAAGATTAGCCCCTTTACTAAAAAGAATCATTGGCGCTTTACCCACAATAATTTTAATACCTAAACTTAAGCAATCATGCCAAGCATGTCTCAAGACAGCACACATTTCCGAAGCTTTTTCACTATATTTCAACACAAAAACAGGACCACTTTTTTTTACTTTCAACATCATTCAAATCTTCAGTCTCAAGTGTTTGGTCAAGCCCAAAACTCCTCAAAATGGACAAATAAATTGTTCTCCTCTTTTTATAAACTTCTTTTTTAATTTTTAACAAAAGTTTCAAGGGATAACCACGCTCAAGTAAAAACCCAATTAATTTGTAAATTTCCTGCCTGAATATCTCATCATTACTCACAAGACTTGAAGTCCGCACCATTTGACCTTTTGCCACCCCTTTTCTCTGATGAAAGGGGTGACAACTATCAAAATGGAGCAAGGAATTTGAATAATTTTCTTTCCTAAATATAGTACTAGTTACAACCCCAACACTCTTATCAATAGTAATGTCTAAATAGTTAATAATGTCTTTGTTCCAAACATACGTAAATTTTAAAAAACTTGTTGTATTATTTAAATAGTCCACAAATTCAATGGCCTCACTTTCATCTCCTCTCCAAAGAATTAATAAATCATCCAAAAACCTATTATACTGGACAATATTAGAATTGTATCTAGATGGAAAGACAAACATCCTCTCCCAAGCTAAAAGGACAAGATTTGCAAAAACCGGGGCACATTTGGCTCCCATCGCGACTCCAGAACACTGCTTGAACTACTCCCCCCTTCAAACCTCATAAAATTGTTTTGCAAAACAATTTCCATTAGATCATATAGAAGATTCAATCTACCCTTGTCAATAATATTACTCGTATTGAGACTGTCGTGAAACAAGTCTAAGCCTTCCCCATGGGGAATGACCGAAAACAAATTGACAACATCAACAGTGAGAAAACTATAAGAATCACTGTTGAAACTGACCTCTCTCAGCCTTTCCAAGCAATGCCAGGAGTCCCTCGCAACATGCGCAGCACCTACCAAAGCCAGTTTCGACACCACATCAACAAAGGCTGCTAAAGGCTCTGTTTTGGAACCCCTGGCTGCCACAATAGGTCTGAATGCCAATTTATCAATCCCCTTGTGCACCTTTGGAATACCAAAGATGTTAGGCATAACTGGATGCTTAACCTGTAGATAATCAAATTCAGTTTCACTAATGACACCCTGAAACAATGCATCCAACAAAAATAGATCAATCTTTTTATATGCTCTATTTACTTCATTCAACGACACCCTAGTATACACAGAATTGTCATCAAGCAGCTCCATCATAGAGGCTAAATAATCAATCTTAGACATGAGCACCATACCCCCACCCTTGTCCGGTTTCATACATCTAACATTGTTTAAAGCTTTAAGCTCCATCAAAACCACTCTCTCTTCATTTTTTAAATTGTCTTTTAAACAATATTTTTGGGAACAAATTCTTCTAAATTCACATTCAACAATCTTTTCAAACACAGAAAATTCTATGTTAGATGGTGGAATGAAAGTGCTCTTCCTTTTTAACGGAACCAAACCCTTGTTGATGCAATCATTAACTGGAAGATTCTTCCCTTGGAAATACATCTGGAGGTTAAGCCTTCTTAAAAAAAGTTTAAAATTTATCAAAACCTGTGCTATATCTAACTTAAAGTTAGGAACAAAATGAATCCCTTTACTTAATAAATCAAAATGGCTGTCAGTAATAACCATTTCAGTATAATTGTAAATGGTAAATCCAAATTTTGTTGAAACTACACAACTCATAGCAGGACCACATTCTGCCACACAAACTTCATTAAAAAATTAGAATTCTCCACAACAGAATTACCATTTAACGCAAGTTCATTTGCTTCAATCAAACAAATGGTGGATGCCTCTCCATTGTATACAGTATTGGTCACAAAATTTGATGCACTACCAATCATATCAAGCGAAGGAACATTAATTATTTCTCTCAAAGAAACATCAGAACAATTGTACAAACAATTATCATACATACATTCAAAATTAACCACTGAACCACAAGACTCATTGGAAATACCGTCATCAATAACATGCAAGACATCATGACACAATTGATTTAAAACGTCGATTGATTCCTCCAACTGACCCCCCTCCCTCCCTTCAAACCCCTGTTGTTGTAATTTGAGTTCACCCTGTTCATTAACCTCTCCGACCTCCTCAGTCCACTTGTTTGATCTAAAAAAACTTCATGCACTTCAGATTCATGTTCATTAGCTGTTTCACAATCCTCGATAGTGCTTTCCAAACCAGGCCCACACCTTAAAGTTCTATTTGCAGAATAAACTGCTCGGCGGCCCGGAGGATAAGCACACTTGTTGGCATAATCAGCTGTGTCCCTAGCCAACTTCCTCTGCTTTGTAACTTTACTTTTGTTGACAAATTTCTCAATATTACTCAAAACTTTGTCAAACCAGGCCTGGTACTGAAAAAACAAAAGGTCGGTGGTAATACTGGAGTGCAACTTAACAATTTCCCCCGTAACTCAGTCAATTTAATCTCATTGTTTTGAATAATTATGTCCAATAATTCTAGTCCGGTCAAACAAACAAATTAATTTATTGTAAGAATCAGTACCTTGTTCTATGCCCATTGGCAGCTTCCACATTCGAAGCCCTTTCTGCACCTGTTTCAGTTCCTTAGATTTGAGCAAGAATAAATTGTCCAACTGAAGAGCTCTGTATTTATTACAGAGCTTTTCAAAACGAAATATTTGTTCCTTTAAAGTTGGAAAAATACCATAGTTGGAAGCAGAACCCGCTCCATTGAATTCCAAAACCGGTAGTTCAAACTACAGCTCTTGACTGTGCTCCCTCCTAGCACTCACCGAAGAAGAGGGCGGAACTTGCAAACCGTCAGGACCTCTATTAGGCACTCCTACGTTGGAGCCAGCCAAACCGTTCGAAACCATACCACTATACGAGGTCGAAATACCAGGTCTCTGCCCCGGTGGTATAGAAGCTGAAATGGGCGAATGCAAAGTAAATAATCCAACCTGGGACTCAGCGGACTGTCAGGCACAACCGCAACAGACACATTGCCTTTTTTGTGTAAACGAATCAATTTCTGAACAGCTTGAGCCAGTTCTTTCAATACAGCATCCATGATCAAAGAGACACGCCTGACGTCCCAGACCCTCACTGGCAGAGCCGAAATCAGGATAACCAAAAGAAAGAAAAACCCAACCAGGGTTTAACTCAGTAACTAATCACACAATTCGGACCACTGCACACTGAAGCCAAGGTAGACAGGTGAACCTTTAATACGAGACTAAGCGCTTTCACCATACAAACATGGCATCCTCAGAGTCAATACTTACAGCATTTTGAAAACCTTATAAATAGCAAAGTGATTAACCAATCATACAATAATTCAATTAACCAATACAATAAGATAAAACAATAAGATAAAACCATTATGGTAAACCAATGAGTCCTAAAAACAAAATATTTAAATAAACAAATAAAACACTACATCAATATTTAAAACACATGTATTATGATAACAAAAAATTGCTACTCGCTAAAATGTATTTAATCAAACAATATATGATTTTTGCTTTAATGCAAGCTTAAGAGAAATAAAATCATTCAATCCTGGGTATCTGGTTGCATTATGCCTCAACTGCCACTCTGCTTCAAGAATAGCAACCTTATTACTGACATCTCCTCCCTGGTCAGTATATACACGATCAATAATGAAAAATAAAAACTTTTTAAAATTTAAACATTTACAAGAGTGAAGGAATAGGGCATTATGGGGGTCTTTGTTTTTGATGGACCTTGTATGTTCCATAACTCTATCCCTTAATCTACGGGTGGTCGTACCAACGTAGAATGCATCGCAGGAACTACATGTAGCAACATAAATTAAATTCTTACTATTACAGTTGCAAACCCCTGGGCATGCTAAAGTACGTCCAAACCCTACTACACAAAGGTATGCCCCTTCAGCAATAAACCTGCATGCATTACACGATCCACATTTACCCAGTCCATGACCTAGAACTTCTAATACCCTTCTCCAAAATATTCTTAAGATTAGCCCCTTTACTAAAAACAATCATTGGCGCTTTACCCACAATATTCTTAATACCTAAACTTAAGCAATCATCCCAAGCATGTCTCAAGACAGCACATATTTCCGAAGCTTTTTCACTATATTTCAACACAAAAACAGGACCACTTTTTTTACTTTCAACATCATTCAAATCTTCAGTCTCAAGTGTTTGGTCAAGCCCAATATTAACACCCCCACTCCTCAAAATGGGCAAATAAATTGTTCTCCTCTTTTTATAAACTTCTTTTTTAATTTTTAACATATGTTTCAAGGGATAACCACGCTCAAGTAAAAACCCAATTAATTTGTAAATTTCCTGCCTGAATATCTTATCATTACTCACAAGACTTGAAGTCCGCACCATTTGACCTTTTCAGGTGAAATGTCTCGTCTATTTGAGTAGATGCCTGGTGGGGGTGGTAAGGAGCCAGTCGTCCAGATATGGAAACACGTGGACTCTGTGCAGTCTCAAGTGTGATGTTACTGCTGTCATACATTTGGTGTACACCCAGGGGGCTGTGGCGAGACTGAAAGGCACTATTCAGAAAGTACAGTTGTGTACACTTACCATAAATGTAGATGTTCGAGTGTATTCACTGTTGCAGTCATTACATTTGCTTAGCTGCTGGCAGGTTGCCCTCAGTCAGCCTGATTAACTAAGTCGTGGGTCCTGCATCGGTTGCTGTCCCTTCTTCCAAGACATCAGGTCGTCAGGGGTATAAAACATGCAGCCGATACCATTACATCAGTTTTTCTTGCCCCAGATGTCAGGTGTCCCCCAAATAGGGAGCAATATATATATATATATATATATATATATATATATATATATATATATATATATATATATATTTATGGCATCCGAGATCTCCTTGATCAGATGCCTCTGAAGTCTACTGAAGTGTGCCATGAAGTTCAATGACCACAAGGCGAAGGTTGAAGAAGCATAGACCCGCTTCCCAAATTTGTCCATTGCTCTAAACTCTCAGGGGGATGAACAGTGCAACTTTCTTCTGCTAGTTCCTTCCTGGTGGTTGCTGCAACAGCCATGGCATCTACTACTAAACCTTTGACCAGTGCTGATGGCCCTCTGGAGCTGAAATTATTTTATCTGGTCTCCTGGGGATTCTTTCTACAGAATCAGGGGCCTTCCATGCCTGTTGGGTGATCAGCTGAATAAGATTGTCAGCTGGTGGTGTCTCCCAACAGGTAGATGGGTGAGCATAGAAGGCTTGCAAGTACCAGACTCCTCTGAGGATGGGTTTTGGGGCTTCAAGCCATTCCTCTGCTTTAATATTTCAAGAAGGTTTCCAAAGGAAATGTCTTCAGGGGTGACTGGGGGGGGCCCTCCCCGTCATCGAAGTCCATGTCTTCTGTGACCGAGTCCTCCAAGGAATCAAGCTGTTTCCTGTTACACAACCTCTTCCGAGGCACATCCTCAGTGGGAGCTTCTGTGGAGGAATTGGAACAGGTAGGGCCCTGTACAGGGGTGCTCTGCATCTTCAGTGCTCGCTGTCCATGCATGGAGGTTGGTGGAAGCTCTGGACCAGAGAGGATCTAGGGACAAAGCTCCAAAAGGGGAGAAACCAGCTGGAAAGCCTGCAGAGGCCAAGGCCCTCTCCATAACTTGAAAGGCAGGTACCCCCCACAAAGAGGGATGGGAGCCCAGAACCAGGAAGAACAACCTCAGAACCATGGTCCCACCCCACTCTGAGTAAACTGCCATCAAGGTTGAAGCCAAGAAAGAGCCCACAAATAGTGGCATGCAGCTACAACCCTAAGAGTCCATCAGTTCAGGAGACGCCAAGGAACTCAGAGCAGAGATTGAGGCTGAAGACATGAGTGCTGTCAGCACCAGGACAGCCGGAACCGTGGAAGTCGGAGCAGAGGTCTCTAAAACTGCAGTGGCAGTTAAGAGGAAGAATGTCAGGAGTCTTTGCAAAAAAGGGCCCATCTCCAAAGGGAGTAAAGCCTGGGAAGAAGTGGAAATACCCTCGCCTTCAGGAGCTGATCCATCAACCTCACGTCATTGACTTTGGGGAGACTACTAGAGGAACAGACCAAAAAGGCTGAAGGAGATTCTGGCCTCTCTAAAATGGGGCTTGGCAGTTACCCCACAAAAGGGTCTACTGATGGAGAATACCTGATTCTAAGAAACAAAAGAAATTGTGCTTCCTGGGCTAATGGCACCGGGGAGGGAAGTGGTTCCAAAAATACTGCTGGCACCATAACTAGCACAGAGGAAGGAGAGGCAACTTAAAAGGCTGGAGCTGAGATGAACATTACCGAAACTTGAGGTGCCGAGGTAGTCACTATGACCAGAACAGAGGAAGACAGTTCTACAGGTTTTTTTGGTATCCGCTTTCGGTTCTGCAAAAGTTGTGGGAATCAAAGGTTTAGATGACTTATGTGCCAGAGCCGAAGGGGACATCGGCAATGAGAGACTCCTCATTTTAGTATGCTCAGTTTTGGGGGAAGAAAATGATGATGGAGACAACACCTTAATTCTGCAGCTGTAGGGGGACTAGACAAGGCCTCCTCAAAGGATGTTTTTTCAGACCTTTTAAAATAAAGGTATTTTTCCTCTCTACGAGGGCCCAGTGACTAAAAGCTTGACAAATATCACAGTTTTAAGTGTGCGGGGTCCAAACAATAAATACAAGAATTTTCAACTGCATTTGGCATTTTTCTGCCACAACCAGAACATTGTTTGAAACAAGTCGTACCCTTGCTCTTATCTACCATGTCAATTGGGAAAAAAGATCAATGGCAGAAACATTCACACTCCAAAGCCACACACACACAGAAAACGACAGGAAAGAGAGAAGGGCTACCAATGATGGTAAGCTTAAAACTACTAGAGGTAGATGAAGAGGATAGCACTACCAGCAATGGTAGGAGACATACCACATGGTAGGGAGGAAGATAGGGGATAGTACACTCACTCAAAGAAGCAATAAAGATTAAAAGAAAAACTACTAGAAGCAGATGCATGTAAAGTTAACTGGGTACGAGAAGAAAGGATTTAGAAAATCTTTAACAGCAGTAAAAGAAATAACATTTTTACTTGGCTCAAAGGAGAGGTCAGCTGATGCATCTTTATGAGAAGAGCAGTAAACAAGATCTAAGGCAACTTAGAGAGGCATTCTGGGACTTGGCTCAGGAATTTTTGGTTTACATGAGCTGTTGTAATGGCTAAGCCTGTTCCAAGACTCAGAGCCAAATCCCATACGACAAGGATAAATGAAGTCTGACAACATCAGATAATCTGTTTTCCAATCCTGTTTGCAAGAAATTCTGAAACTTAACTACTTTATCCTCCTGAAGAAAATGAAAGCAAACACATCTACGTGAGAAGTTAGTCACAGATGGATCAATTCCTGTAAAACTCCTGTGTACAATTTCCATTTGTGAGGGTCTGTCCTGGTCCTACTCAGCTTGTCTGCAATAATGCTTTGCTCTGACAAAATTTAAGAAACCTGTAGGGTTTAAGCTCATGCTGAGCTGCTACATCCCAAGCTATCATGGTTAGTCAGTCTATACCGAGAGCAGAATCTGGTACCCCGCTCTTTATATGCCACATCACTGTGGTATTGTCTGTCATAACTTGTGGAGGTCCATGAAACCAGAGATGATTCAGACAGTTAAGAGATTTTATTACTGATAACATCTTCAACATTTACGTGGTTTGGTTTTGTCCCGTTTGTTCCACTGACCCTGAAATTTCATCTTCTTAAAAACAGCTTACCAAGCAAAATCTGAGGAATATGTTTTTATAGACACAGAAGGAGATGGAAATGAGAAGGTCACGCTTTGAATAAATATGGTTTCTCTATCACTAACTCCCTTTTTAAAAATCCCAGAACTGGAATTTGACAAGATAGGGGGTGATAGAGCTAGAACCATAATGATTTCAGAAATCAATGTATTTCTCTCAAATGAAGTGTGACCAAAGGAAACATGAGAATCATAGATGCCATGAAACCAGGAATCCTGGGAAATTCTCTGAGGTTGTAAGGCTGACTGTAAAAAATTACAGGACAGTTATTTGCCCTGAAGAAAAGCCCTTTCTAGTGAAGTATCCAGAAGGCATCACAAACACTATTCTGTGAGAAGGAATGAAAGATTACTGAATTTTCACACGGAATACCACACTGTATAAGACAGCTCTACTCAGGCAACATATTGCTGACACTTTCAAAAAGACATCTCCCTACTGGAATGTCAGCACTCAAAATCTCGAGTGCCAGCAGTCAAGAAAAAAAAAAGATTGAAAATGCAGGATAAGACAGAAGACATTATACCTCAGAAAAAATTTTATATTCCAAGAAATGGTCATCGTGGACTTGGTGTACGTAAGTTCAGTTTTTCTGCCACTCAGCTTCTGTGTTTCAAGACGAACTCTAGTAGGTCCCAACATTTTAAATGGTTACAAAGAAAAATTATGCGCACACAAGACAGCCGAGCAAATATGGAAAAATGTATATGCCTTGCGATCTGCAACAAGCTATCACTGGTGCCAGACACTTTACAAGCATCCTTGGTGCTGAAGATAACCCAAAGGGTAATGCAGAGCACTTAAAATTTAAGCCAGATATAGAAAATACTTAAAAGTCTGAAATCTCTGAAAAATGGTATGTGATGAGCATCTTTTACATCTACTGTTAATAGAAAACTGAGTGGAGGTTTAAAGGTTAAGAGGGATTGAAGTGACAGTGTTTTGTATTTTGGGACCATCACACATAGGTTGAGAAAGGAAAGGAAAGGTCTGGAACTTGTCTCAAATACGCTTCCTTAAATTCTTAAACAAAAAACATTTCTTGCTTGATCTGGAGGCACTGATCTATCACTGCCAGGGTCAGCATTTGCTGTATGACTAGTGGAAACAGGACAGTCTGCTTTGGAGGATGTGGAGGAACACCCTGAAAGAGGGGAGACTCCCACTCCCATTTATAACCAAGCTGGAAAGGAACCAATTTGTCCGAGATGATCTGAAGCCACAGAATAAAATACAGAGCTAGATTTTGGGAAATATTTAAAAGATTGCCAAGGTTGGGTGGTTCTAAAAAGGGCAAATAGTCATTCTGGGAGGCTCCCCTTTCTTTTTGGTCTCCAATCTGTTGTTTTTAAAGTTCTGCTTTCTGGAAATTTAGTGAGATTGTTTGGTTTCTTATAGAAAGGTCCTTAATTGGAAGGAAAGGTCAAACTGAGGAGGGAGGGAGAAAAATCTGGGCATCACTTGATTTATCTTCCTCTTTCATCAAATCTTTTCAGGACTTCAGCAGTAGATGGCACAAATAACCACTCTTTGCCCAGCAGAAACTTGAGAATCTTAGTTTTGACACGTTCATGCAGATTTTGTGAATGTAACCATGCACATCATAACTGAACCAGCAGCAGCTGCTCTACACACAGCATCAGCAGAATCACAAAAACATCTTTGTGTCTGCTTACCTGATGAACAGAGGCAACTTAATTTCAGCCAGGTTTAATTTATTCATATTTTCAGAGAGACCAGCAAAAACTTGTGAGCCTGGCAGTTTAAAATGTTGTGTTTAAGTAGCAGAAAAATAAACTTTTTTTCCCAAATCTATCATAGGGCTTCCCATCCTTATCAGAAGTAATGTGGTTAGCATTCACAAAATGTTTGACAGCATGTGGTTTTGTAAAGGCTATCATTTGGGGTCAGAACTGGGATTAAAACACATTTTGTGGAGTTTGAGAAACCTTACATAATATGTCAAACTTTTTAGGGTCTGGGGGTTGAATGTCAGGCATACTTACAGGCTAATATGTGAAAACATTTTCTAAAGCTGGAAAAAAAAGTTATGCACTCACCGTAACGTTCCATGTTTGTAGTACATCTTGCCCTTCATTCTTACACATGGGTTTGGAGCCTATTACAAAGCTCAAAGTCTTCTAGTTGGCTCATGGCTAGGTAGGTATCCCATGGTGCACCAGTATAATCCCCAGATCTTGTTTGCTACTAAACTACAGAAAGACAGAACAAAAACTATCCAGAAAGAAAAATAATAAAAGGTCTCCACCTGTTATGAGAAATTTTTCCGTCTCCAGATCCTTCAAAAAGGGAGTAGGAGGGTGGGTTCGTAAGAATGAAGGGCGAGATGGACTACAAACATAGAAGGTTATGGTGAGTACATAACCTATGTTCTGTAGTCCTATCTCGGCTTCATTCTTACACATAGGACAGTGACCCTAGCACCTTATTCTTGGGTGGCTCACGGAAAAATACTCCTGAGTACCGTGGAACCAAAGGAGGCTCTACCCCTAGAGGTCAAACCCAATTTGTAATGAGTAACAAAAGTATGACGGGTAGCCCAGTTGCTGCTGCACAAATATTTTCAATTGGAACCATGGCTTGAAAGGCTGCAGAAGTAGACTGGGATCTTGTAGACTGAGCCTTAATCTTGAACGGTAAAGGCTTTCCATCGGAAGAATAAATGTAGGACATACAACTGGAAATCCAATTCAAAAGGGTCACTTTGGAAACTGGGATACCTAATCTGGAGTGAGAGAAGGAAACATGCAATTGGTCTGACTTCCTGAATTCCTTGGTTCGGTGTAGATAAAACCGTAATTGTCTGTGAATGTCCACCTCATGAAATCTGCATTCTGCTGCATTGGAATGATTAAGAAAGAACACTGGAAGCTCTTTAGTTTGGTTCAAGTTATTATGAGAGCACACCTTAGGGACAAAAGACGGATTTGTGCAAAGAGATACTCTATCTTTGTGGAAAATCAAATAAGGGGGCTTGATAGACAGTACTTGTAACTCTGATACTCATCTAGCAGATGTGATGGCCACCAGAAACAAAGTCTTCCAAGACAGACTCTTCACCGAGCATGAATGAGCAGAGGGTGAAGAAGTTAATTTGGATAGGACTAAGTTTAGATCCCATGAAGCTACCAGTTACTGAAAGGGAGGTCTCAGCAAAGTAGCACTTTTAAGGAAGGTTTTACACAATCTGTGTGACATCAGATTAGACGCATGTTGACCCAAATGAAAATTTGACATTGCTGCCAACTGAACCTTAATTGTAGCAGCAGCAGAATCCTGGTGAAAAAGTTCAGACAAGAATTCTAAAACCACTGGAATGGATGCGGTGTAAGGGTCAACATTCCTTTCCTCAGCCCAGATAGAAAACCTTCTCCATTTGCTGGTGTACAACTTTCTAGTGGAGGGTTTGTGAGAATGTGGGTCACAGCGGATGAAAAATCATGAAGCCTGACTAGGGATGGAACTGGAGCAGCCAAGCTGCCAAACTGAGTGTGTGGAGGCTGGGATGAAGAGAGCCTGACATGTGCGTCAAGAGATCTGGCACTGGGTCCAAAGTCCATGGATCATCTAGAAGATGAGACCCGAGAAAGGGGAACCAAACCTGATGAGCCCAGTAAGGAGTGATGAGAATTAATCGGCTTCCCAACAGTTTCGCTTTCTGAATCACCTTGGATACGAGAGGAAAGGGCTGGAAAGCATAAAGGAGTCCCAGGGGCCAATCGTGAACAAGTGCATCTCTCGGTGACTCCCCTGGAGGAGGGATAAGGGAAAAGTAGCTGCTGCATTTGGAGTTGACTGGACTGGCGAAAAGATCGCAGCAAAGCTGTCCCCATCTGCAGAAAATCTGTTCCGCTATTTCCTGCTTCAGAGACCACTCGTGAGGCATCAAGATTGCCCGGCTTGACTTTGTTGGGTATCACGGTTGTCCTTGGGATGTGCGTTGCCACTAGAAAGCACTGGGAAGTTATCGCCCATTTCCAAACATGAATAGCCTCTCAACAAAGGGGGGAAGATCTAGTTCTGCCTTGTTTGTTGAGATACCATATTACTGAGTTGTTGTCTGACTGTATTGCTATCGTTCCAAGAGGAAGAAGGTCATGGAGTACATGCAACGCCAGAAGCAACACCCTCATCTCTAGAATACTGATATGCAGGTGAGCCTTGTGATCTTGCCATGTGACTTGGACAGTCCTGCCTAGATGATGCCCCCCCCCCCCACCATCTGTGAGGCATCCATGGTCACAATAGCAACGGGTTGGCGAGGAAGAAATGGGGTGCCTGTCGTTAGGTGGTTGGGTTGGATCCACCAAAGGTGGTCCTTTTTGCAGGACTCTGTTAAAATGATATGATGGGATAGAGGCAGTTGTTGGAAGGACCACTGGACGATAGGAGCCACTGAAGAATCCGCATGTGTAATCTGGCAAGAGGGACTAGCAATATGGTTGAGGCCATGGTCCCTAAGAGTTTCAGCACCGTCTTTGCTTTGACTTTCTGGAGGGGGAGTAGACTAAGGACTTGTTGTATGAGGTTCTGTTCTCTTTTTGCTGGAAGATGAACTAACATGGCAACTGTATCTATTTCTGCACTTATAAAAGTTACAAACTGAGAGGGCGATAAGGCAGACTTTTCCCAATTTATAGTAATCCCCAACTGGGCACAAAGTTGGATAGTGGAATCTCTGGTTTGAAGAAGTAGATGCCTGGTGGAAGTGTCAGAGGCCAGTCGTACAGGTACGGAAACACTTGGAATCCTAGACGTCTCAGGTGAGCTGTCACTACTGCCATACACTTGGTGAACACCCTGGAGGCTGTGGTGAAACCAAAGGGCAGAGTATGAAACTTGTAGTGACAGGCTCCCAGCCGGAAGCGTAGATGGCTCCTTGACGCTCTGTCCATTTTTATGTGGTAGTACACATCTTGGAGGTCTATTGAGCACATCCAAGTGTCTTTCCCTAATAGAGGGAGTATAGACTGCAGTGTCACCATCTGGAACTTGTCCTTCTTTACGGATTTGTTTAATTTGCTGAGGTCCAAGATGGGCCTCCAGTCCCCTGTATGTTTTGGCACTAAAAAGAATCTGGAGTAAGTTCCGAATCCCACCTGGTCTGCAGGGACGGTTTGGATGACTCTGTTTGCGAGCAACTTGTTCACTTCTACAGTTGCTTGATCCCTGTGATTGGGTGGAACATCCGGGATCCCCTTGGGAACATGAGGTGGAAGAGAAAAGGGTATGGAATAACCTCTGGTGATTATTCTTTGTACCCATTTGTCACGGGTGATGCTTAGCCAGGCTTCTGGATACAAAGAACTGCGACCCCCAACTGGCTCCAGAGAAGCACAGCCGGGCCCCACATCAGGAGCGCTGATAGGGACAGCCTCGAAATGAATCACAGCCTCCCTGGTTTTGCGGTCCGCCCCTGCCTCTAGGGCGATGTCTACCATTCACTCCTCCTTCTCTGCCTCTGAAGAAAGAGTCACCCTGTGCATACGGGAAAAACCTCTGGGACTTCTTGAACCACATTTTACCACCACTCTGACCCTTGGGGTATGGTCTAGAAGGGACAGTAAAACGTACTCCCACGGCAGAGAGCGTTTTCCCTTCTTGCTCACACCTGGTGAGTGTGTCTTTTACCCTATGTCCAAACAAGGAAGAACCATCAAAGGGGGCACCGGTAAAGTTGGACTTGAACAGCTCCGCAAAATTATACAAGCGCATCCAGGAGTGCCTCCTAAGGGAACTCCTGAACTCACTGCCCTGCATAAGAAATCAGCCTCATGGAGGAGTTAACAATGGAATTCAAGATGGACAACTGAGTAGACACCTTATCAGGGGCTCCTTCAGGAGACGTACCTTGTAGAGTCTCTCCCGACTCCTTAAGGAGATCTCTCTGAAGACTTGTAAAATGTGTTAGGTAGTTCAGAAATCTGACAGTGAATGCTGCTGATGAAAAGATATGCTTCCTGTATCTATCCATTGTTCAAGACTCCTTGTTCGGCGGATGGACAGATGAAGAAGTCTCCGTTAGTTCCTTCTTAGTGGCCACCGCCACCACCATGGCATCTACAGGCGTGCCCTTGGTCAAAAATTCCGTCTCCTTGGGGGCTGACAAAAATTTATTGCGTCTCCTGGGGACTGGCTCCATGGCATCAGGGGTCTCCCACATCTTTCGACTAACAAGGTCTAGAAGTTCGTTGAAAGGTGGAGACACCCAACAGGCTGTAGGTTGAGACCCGAAAGCCTTCAGGTACACCAACTCCTCATCAGAAGGGGTAACAATGGGCCAGCCACACCTCTGCTTAAGGATCTCTAAAAATTCTACAAAGGAGAAATCAGAGGACGACTTGGGGGACCCTTCTGACTCCTCAAGGTCGGTGTCGGAGGTAAGAGACTCATCCTGGAAATCTAACGTGCTTCCTCTTGTATGTCCTCTTCCAAGGGGGCTCCTCAGAAGGATATTCAGGGGAGGTCTCGGAAGAGTGGGGGCCACCAGCCGGGGGCTCCTGAGGCTGCGGGTCTCTGCTGTTGAAAGAGGGAGTAGGTGCTGAGACGGAGGTCGGTGCCCGGGGGGGGGGTGTCAGTACCCCTGGGTGGAGCTGATGAGCAGGACAGCACACTCCACATCATCTCTAAGGCGGACCTCTCCGGCTCCGAGGAGACAGAGAAAGTCATCAGCTCCAAGACAGATGTAGGGTCCGAGCTCACCTAGCCAACGCACCAAGAGGGAGACTCGGAACCGAAGAGGTCAGGGTCCAAGCTTCCCTGTCGGGGCCGACTGGAGAGCTGCGGGTCCTAGACACCCCGGACGGCACCAAAGATGTCAGATCAGAACTTGGCTCCGAGACAACCTCTGGGGGAGCTGGAACCGAGGGCACTCCAGTTCCGAAAGCCCAGCATGGCTCGGAGGAGGAACCACAGTAGGAGAAATGGACTCAATGGACCGACTGGGTCGGAGCCAACGGCATTTTTAGCAAGGTAGACTTCAGGAGTCTCAGCACTACTCTCTCCACATCTTCTTCTGATAGGCTCTTAGAAGATCTGAAAGACAGTGTGGGAGATCTGGACCTCTGTAAGATAGGGGACTTTAAAGTTGGGGAGACCGGCAAATGACAAAACACGATCACTGCCTCAGAACACCAGCAACCAACCAAGCCTTGGAAGAAATTCCTTTATTCCACCGACTAAGCGCTTTCACCAAAGTTGGCTTCTTCAGAGTCAGTGTGTTACAAAAACATTAACATTTTATACTCTTCAGTCATGATGACATCACCTCATAATTCAATAAACTATTTCAATTAATCAATTGATCAATTATTACACACTACAAATACTAAAACAGTTCCTAAAACAACATTTTAAAATTTCTCAAAACAATTGTACATATCTTATAAAAATGTGATGTATAAAAAATGTACATAGAATAATTGTATTTAAACAGTTCAAAGTACACCCATTCAGTGTACATAATGCATATAAATCCCTAACCACACCTTGATTGTACCTTGTTCTTAATACAGCTAATCAAGTTTAAAGTGCTTTATATAATATATTTCATTTGATTTGTTAATTGATTGCGTATATGTACATTAATTTACTTTGTTTTGTTTTATTTTATTTTATTTTATAATGTTTGATTTTATATTATTTTATATTATATAATACTAGCCTTGAATTTCAAAACAGGTTTTATAGAAATGTAATCATTAATACCAGGGTATCTAGTGGCATTTAATCTCAACTGCCACGTAGTTTCTAATAACGCTACCCTGTTACCTATGTCACCACCCTGTTCTAGCAATACTCTATCTATAATAAAGAATAAAAACTTCTTAAATTCCTTACAATTAATACTGTGAGTGTAAAGTGCATTGTGAGAGTCCTTGTTCTTAATAGCTCTTACATGCTCCACAATCCTCTCACGTAGTTTGCGGGTGGTCATACCTATGTAGAATGCTTCACAGGTTACACACAAGGCCACGTAAACTATATTCTTTGTGTTACAATTACATTTTCCAGGGCAAGGTAAAGAATACCCCCACCCTTTCACACACACGTAAGACCCTTCTGCTATGTACCTACAGCATCTACAATGACCACACTTGGACATCTTGGATGCTCTACTCTTGTCCTCACTCTCCAAAATACCTTTCAAATTGTTACCTTTACTGTAAACAATTCTTGGATGAACACCCAAAATCTCCTTCGTGGCATCACTTAAACAATACTCCCACATCCCATGTAGTACTTTAACTATATCCTCACTTCTCTCATTGAATTTCAACACAAAACATGCTCCACTTACATTTGTCCTATTTTGTCCCTCTTGATTAATCTCTGACACATTTTCCCCACGTAGAATGGGTGAATATAATGAACATCTCTGTTTGTACACTTCCCTTTTCAATCTTAGTAACAATTTGAGCGGGTAACCCCTATCCATCAACATACCTATCAACTTGAACATTTCCTGCTTGAATAGACTTTCCTCACTCACCAATCTGGACAATCGCACCATCTGCCCTTTTGCCACCCCTTTTCTCTGATGGAATGGGTGGCAACTTTTAAATGCAAGAGTGAATTGGAATAACTCTCCTTTCTATATATGGAACTAGTTATACCTTCTTCACTCTTGACCAGTGCTATGTCCAAATAGTTGATACTATCCTTCTTCCATTGGAAAGTGAATTTCAAAAAACTGGTGGTATTGTTTAAATACTCAATAAACTCCTTTGCCTGGAGTTCATCTCCCTTCCATAAAATAAGCAGGTCGTCCAAGAATCTATTGTACAAAATAATGCTCTCCATAAATCTCATTGGGAGAACAAAAGTTCTTTCCCAAGTTAAAAGAACCATGTTCGCAAAGATAGGGGCACACCTAGCACCCATAGCCACACCCGAACACTGCTGAAATGTTTCCCCTTCAAATTTGATGAAATTATTCAAAAGGACCATCTCCATTAAAATCGCAAATTAGATTAATCCTATCCTTGTCAACATTTTTACTCATCACTAAGCTCTCACAAAACATGTCCAAACCCTCCTTGTGCGGGATGGTAGAAAACAAGTTGACCACATCTACAGTTAAAAAACTGTACTCCCTGAAGTCTTCCTTAACATCCCTAAGTCGTTCAAGGCAATGCCAAGAATCTCTTATCACATGCGGCACTTCCTCTAACACTCTCTTACACATGAAGTCCACAAAGGAGGCTAAGGGTTCAGTTTTAGAACCCTTAGCTGCTACAATCGGTCTAAACTGCAACTCAACCACACCTTTGTGGACCTTGGGAATCCCAAAAATGTTGGGTAAAACAGCATTTTTAACCATCAAATAATCATATTCAATTTCAGAAATCATACCTTGAAAGAGGGCATCCCACAAGTATAATTCAATCCTTCTATAAGCAATATTAATTTCATTTCTCGATACCCTCTTGTATGTTTCTTGATCTTCCAAAATAGACATCATAGATGCAATGTAATCAACCTTGTCCATCAAAACCATTCCCCCACCCTTGTCCGGTTTCATACACCTGATGTTACCAGCTTTCTGAAGTTCTTTTAACAACAACCTTTCTTTTACACTTAAGTTGTCAACCAAAGTGTATTTAGCACTACAAATCTTCCTGAACTCAAAGTCTAACAGTCTTTCAAGGGCTGTAACTTCACTACATGGTGGAGGAATAAAAGTACTTCTCCTTGCAAGAACCTTACAATTAGAAGTTTCAACATTGGTGTGGTCCTTGTGATTCTCATGAAAATACATTTCCAAATTTAATTTTATTGGATCTCTGGACCGGCTCCAAGGTTTGCCACCAGTAATCAGCTCTGAAATGCATGGGGCCTACACTGGAGTCACAGTATCAACGACCTCAATCAGTTCCAAGATCAGTGGAGCCGAGGAGGAAGAAGTCTCGTCTGGTTTCGAAAGTTTAGGAGGCGGTTCCGAAGCACTGGATGGCGCCAGGGAATGCCTCTTGGAAAGTTTAGCCTTTTCTTTTTTAGATGCATGAGATTTGGAGGAAGACGACAAACTGGCCAAGTCTTCCTCGAAAGAAGGTTTAAGGAGACCTTTTAATATTAATTTGTTCCGCTCCTGTAAGACCCTGGCACTGAAAGAATGGCAAAACAAACATGTTTCTTGCAGGTGGATGGCTCTGAGGCAATACACACAGTTAATGTGGCCATTGGTAATACACATTTTCTGAGAGCATTTTACACATTTCTTAAACCCCAAGGGTTTATGACCTTTCGCCTCTTTACACATGGTATGGAGATGCAGCAAAAATGATACACCCAAAAACGAGGACTAGGTCCTCTAACTTAAATGGGCCAAGCCCTTACCACACTAACAGTCACACCACCACGAGGACTAGGTCCACTAACTCAAACAGGCCTAGCCCTGGGCAGAGAAAAAGAGAGAAACTAGGTCCTCTAACTTAAACGGACCTAGAAAAAAAGAAGACTAAAGGTCAGAAACTACCAAATATACAGCACACACACAAAGTATGAGCCAGAAATGTCCATATGTCTGACTGGAACTGTACTCATATTCTATGATGTAGAACCAAAAGGGCTGTAAATATCCAAGAACCCGTGTCAACTAAACAGCTAAATATGACTAATATCTAGGCGGAAATAGTCTAATGCTAACTCACTAATACTAATAAACACTGCACACTAAAGAACACTAAACGGAAAGGTTAAATTGAGAGCAAACGCGCACCTTAACAGCAAGCACTAAATATTTAAACTAATGAACTATCAAACTCTCTACACTAATAAGCACAGCAATTAACAACAAAGGGCAAAATGCCCGTTAAATAGAACAAAATGGCACACAGGATACCCAAGAACAACAAGGCCAACCAGTTCTCAACAATAATTCTTTAAAGTGAAGAAAGAAAACACTTCAGGAAGACAAACTACTCTAACGATTGTTAAACACTAGCAAAAGCCATATACTTTGAAAAGTTAAACTGTAATACAGAAAAAATAGCAAAATGTGTTAAACTTAGCCACAGCCAAGAAGAAGCACATCTGAACTCGTCGAAGCAGCAAATGAGATCTGGGGATTATACTGGTGCAGCATGGGATACCTACCTAGCCACGAGCCAACTAGAAGACTTTGAGCTTTGTGATAGACTGAGTCGAAGCAGAGGATTGGCTCCAAACCCATGTGTAAGAATGAAGGTGAGATAGGACTACAGAACATCAGGTATTAGATTCACAGGCTAAGAAAAATGTAGTTGTAATAAATAATTTTTCTAAGAAAGTGGAATTTAACTCTGTTCCCACTGAAGAACTCTAATTTTGGTACTACTTTACAAAAAAGATAATTTCATAGGTGATTATCAGAAGCATCACTTTCTACAGAATCAGAATATTCTATTTTTGGAGAATTACTGAAAGAAACCACTCCCAGTCTAGTCCCTGTTCTTTAGACTGGGAGTTAAATGTCAAAAACAGAGGGGATAATTTTCCTTTTTCGACTCTAATCTGTGCAAAAAGAATTATGAGTTTGAAATAAGGAAAAGAAAACAATAACTCTTCCTGGACTAAAGGCAGAGGAAGGTAAATGTTCAACATAGTTTCTTTTTTTCTATGAGACCTACACAGAAGCAGACTGACTCAAAGCAAAGACAATAGCCCAATGATCGGGAACCTTAGCCCTACCATGCAATAAACCACCTAATTCCTCCTCAGAGACTAACAAAAGTAGTTCAACTATTGCTGCAAAGGTCACTCTAAACAGGTGTAAAGGACATGTCTGACCCCACAGTGGTTGAAAGGACTAAATGAGAGGCACCTCTCTGAAAAAGATCCATTTGACAAACCATAAATGGCCACAGCAGAATCGTCCACCAGTGGCTGAGACAGAGAAGAAGCCTGCTTGACTATCAAAGGCTCCCTGGAATTTCACCTTTTCTTGTGGCTGATGGAAGAAAGAACCAGACTACTAGTCCACTCAATGCTTCAGATAAAGAAAGCGCATAAATCCTGACTAGCAGAGCCCTGAAGAATCTGAACATTGAAACACTGCTTTCAATAAAAATACACAATGACAACCTCTAAAAACACTTATCCATCCACAGCCCCTCTTCCCATTCTGCACATGGAGTCGGGGTGTCACTTCGGCAGTGACAATCATCTTGAGCCAAGGTTTTACACCGTTGGATAGCTAGCCCTGCCAAGGACTTAACCCTGCCTATAACATCAATAAATTATTAAACTCATGAAAAAATGGTTTAGAAAATTAATTTTTAGTAGTTTTCCACAGTAAAATAAAAAGGAAGGTGAACTGGCTTTTCTGACTAGCTTCTCTCATTGTAATAGTCTGTTAAAGTGTCAGTCCTAGCTATAAAATCAAGCTTTTTAAACACTGACAGCAAAAACTTGTCTTCCGTTGGTGTACAGGGATAAAGCCCTAACTACAACCCAGTCAACCTAGGTTAGATTAGCGGCTCGGATGACTGATAGACTAGGAGGAAGGGATTTTGGGGACAATCTGGTGTGGGGGGGGGTTGATTACTAGTGACACTTCCTAATAGGAAGGCATGGTCCCAGAGAGGAGAGTTGCTCTCTTGAACTTGATGCAACCAGCAAGTAGGGAGCAAGGATAGGGAAAAAGTGGGTAAGGCAAATAAAATAACCACACACACACAAACACACAGAGGACAAAAGCACAGACCAGACCCCCTTAAGATCTACAAATGGCCCTTGCATCACTGCAGCCCCTTTGAACTACAAATTGCCTGGCCTTTAAATGGACCAAAATGGCAGCAAGCCAAGGTACTTTCCTATGAACTCAGCATGGATGTGGGGCACTAGGAGCTGGTACAAATAACATCTGAGGGGAAAATTTTAAGAAACTTGACGGTTATACTATATAGCTCTGGAATATTTAGTGATGGTTGTTTTAAATCATAAAACCTCTGAAGTCAAGGATGTTTCAATTTAGGTAAAAAAATAAGTTATGTACTCACCATAACATTCCATGTGAGTTGTTCATCTCGCCTTCAATCTTACAGACGGGCAGCGTCACAAGCACCATCTTTCTCGGGTGGCTCACGGGAGTATGTTTCTCAGGACAGTGGAACCAAAGGGAAGCCCTGTCCCTGGAGGCCCTATCGACTCTGTAATGTGTGATAAAAAGTATGAGGCTTTGACCAAGTGACTGCTGCACAAATACTATCTATTGGCAGCCTGACAGTAAAGGCTAAAGATGTGGAAACAGCGCTGGTTGAATCAGCCTTTATTTTGTGTTGCAGAGGTATACTGGCAGCTGAATAAGTGAGGTGATGCAATCTGATGACCATTTTGACAGACTGGTTTTTGCCACAGGGCTACCTTTTTTGGAGTCTGAAAAGGAAATAAAAAGTTGTTCAGATCTTCTAAATTCTTTGGTTCTATCTAGGTAAAATCGAAGTTGTCGGTGAACATCAAGTTTGTGCAGCATACACTCCAAGTTATTGGTGTGTTTGGGGAAAAAACGGTAATTCTCTGGTTTGGTTAAGGTTAGCCTCAGCACAAACTTTAGGTAACCACGAATGATTTGTTCGTAGTGAAACTCCATCAGAATGAAAAATCAAATACGGGGGGGTTAATAGACAAGGCCTGTAACTCAAACTGTTGGGGCAGATGTGATGGGTACTAAAAAGACAGTGTTCCAAGAAAAAAATTTCAATTTGCATGAAGAAGCTGGCTCAAATGGTGGAAGAATGATGTGTGAAAGCATAAAATTTAGATACCAAGGTGTATAAGGGGATTTGATGGGTGGTCTAAGATGGAGAGTCACCTTGAGAAAGGCTTTGGATAGCTTGCGTGACATTACATTAAAGCCTTCAGTACCAAGATGAAAATTAGAGATTGCAGCGAGCAGCACACGAATGGTGGCTGCTGCCATTCCATTGTTGAAAAGCAGAGTCAAAAATTCTAGGATGGAGGATATCGGGGCTAGGTAAGGGTCAATGTTATTTTGAGAAACCCATACAGAAAATCTCTTCCATTTGCTGAGGTATAATTTCCTAGTAGATGATTTATGAGAAGATATTAAAATATGTTGTGTTTCAGTTGAGAGGTTATGGAATCTGGCTATGGTGGGAATCTGAGCAACCAAGCTGTCAATTTCAGGGACTGAAGAGAGGGATGAAGAGCCCTCGACGAGTGCATCAGAACGTCTGGAACTGGGTCTAGGATCCAAGGCTCTTCCAACAGGAGGTCAAAGAATGGGGAACCAAATCTGACGAGGCCAGTGGGGGGCTATAAGAATGACGGTCCTTTCCAGGGCTTTGGCTTTCTGTAATTCTTTAGGTATCAGGGGTATTTGATGGGAAGGAATAAAGGAGACCCGGGAGCCAATAGTGTACGAGGCTGTCCCTTGGGGCATCTTCCGGAGGGGGGATTGGGCAAAATAGCTTCTGCATTTTGTATTCATAGGGAATGCAAAAAGATTGCAGCAGGGCTGGCCCCATCTGCAGAATATTCTTTCTACTTTTTTGAGGGACCACTCGTGAGGCAAGAAAAAGTACAGTTTTGTACCTACCATAAATGTAGATGTTCGATTGTTCACCCTGCTGCAGTCATCACACTTGGGTTATCCTGTCGTCAGGCGGTCCCGCAGTCGGCCGGAATTCCAAAGTCTTGGTCCGGCATCGGTTGCTGTCGCCTCTTCCCTGATGTCAGTGCGCCAGGGGTATATATAATGCAACCGACGCCATTTTCTTCAGTTGTTCTTGCCCCAGATGTCAGGTGCCCCCAAAAAGGTGGTCAGAAATTAGTACCAAATGGAGAAACCTCTGCACAAACACAAAATCCCTTCAGCTATAAGCAAATACATCCGTAAGGTATTGAAGAGATTTAGCCAGTAGATCAGAGGGGATGGAGGGAGGGTAACCTGGACTGCAGCAAGGTGAACACTCAAACATCTACATTTATGGTAGGTACAAAACTGTACTATGTTCATCGTGTTACCCTGCTGCAGTCATCACACTTGGGTAGAATCCCAAAGCTAAGGAAGGGGGGAGGTATCATAGAGGGTTAGTGGAGGTTATAAGGCCCTGCAGAACTGCAGTGGCGAAGCCCGCCTTGGTCTTAGAGTAAAGAGGTAAGTGACAGTGTTTGGTAAACGTGTGTACTGAACTCCATGTTGCAGCTTCTAAAATCTCCTTGGTTGGAACCCCCCTGAGAAAGGCTGTAGAAGTAGCTGTTGCCCTGATAGAGTGGGACCTAATGGTAGCAGGGACTGGTTTCCCATGATAGGTATAGCAGAAACGTATGCAATGACCTATCCATTTAGAAATGGTTTGTTTTGATATAGCCTTCCCTTGAGAAGCTGTAGCATAGGATACAAAGAGGTGGTGAGATTTTCTGAAAGGCTTAGTTTTGTCCAAGTAGTAACGAAGTTGCCTGTGAATGTCCAAGGAATGCAGGAGTCTCTCACCTTTGTTCTGTGGATTTGGGAAGAAGGTGGGCAAGTGGATGGTTTGATTTAAAGCCACACTGGAAACCACCTTAGGCATAAAGGAAGGATTAGTTCGTAGAGAAACTCTGTCTTGATGAAAAATGAGGAAAGGCTCCACCGCCATTAGTGCCTGTAGCTCTGAGACTCTTCTAGCTGAAGTTATTGCTAGCAGCAGGGCAGTCTTCCATGATAGGAACTGAAGATCTGCAGAGAAAGCTGGTTCAAAGGGAGGAAGCGTTAGTTCTTCCAGAACAAAATTGAGGTCCCATGTTGGTGTAGGAGCTCTCCTGGGTGGTCTAATGTTTTTTGCCCCTCTGAGGAACTGCCTTAGAAGAGGATGTGAAAATAAAGGTGGATCCGTGTTGTAGTGAGCTGAAATAGCTGAAGCATGGATTTTAAAGGAGGAAAAAAAAAGTCCTTTGTGCAACATCTCAGCTAAATACTGTAGAATGTGAGACATGTGAGGCTGAATTGTGTCTTGGCCTTTAGCTTGGTTCCAGGCACAAAACCTTTTCCATTTGTCCGAATAAGCCTTCCTGGTGCTTGGCCTCCTGGCTTCCAGAATAACATCCAGAACTGCTTGGGAAAGAGGAGCTGGTTGGATGTTTAGTAGATGTGCCATGTAGCCAGATTTAAAGTTTTGAGCTGGCTGTGTAGAATCCGATTGTTTTGTTGTGTGAGCAAATGGGGGATTTGAGGCAATATCCATGGTGGGCTGTGGGTCATATTTCTCAATAGCGGGTACCAGTGCTGGCGTGGCCAGTCTGGGGCTATGAGAATCAGTCGTGGTCTCACCTTTTTGACTTTCAGAAGAACCTTTGTGAGGAGAGGCAATGGAGGGAAGGCATATACTGTCAGGTTTTTCCAACTGAAAGAGAGTGTGTCCACTTTCCAAGCTTGATGGTGAAATGTCCTTGTACAAAATTTTGTTAGTTGATAGTTTTGAGTACAGTTGATAGTTTTGCCAACAGGTCTGTGTCTGGAAGGCCCCATTTTTGAGTTATCACTGCAAATATTTGTGGATCTAGTTTCCACTCGTGGGGATCCTTGATGTTTCTGCTGAGGTCGTCTGCCAATATGTTCTTCTGTCCTGGCAGGAACTGAGCTTGTAACTGAACTTGGTAAGCCAGAGCTGTGTTCCATAAGATCATTGCTTGCCTGCATAGAGGGTAGGAATGTGTACCCCCTTGTTTGTTTATGTACCACATTACTGTGGTGTTGTCGGTCTTTATTGCAAGTTGTCCTGGATGTATTAGATCCTTGAAGGCTGTCAGAGCTTTCTGTACAGCTAACATCTCTTTTTGATTTATGTGCAGATTTCTTTGATCTGCAGTCGATAGGCCTTGAACGCATTGCCCTGCCATGTGTGCCCCCCAGGCGTAATCTGAAGCATCTGTTGTGATAGTTTGCCTGGCTGGGGGCAAGGTGAAAGGCTGACCCTTGTTGAGGTGACATGCCTGTGACCACCACAGAAATTCCTGTTGCAGGCAGGGAATGAGAGATATCATTGTGTCCAAGCTGTGGCTGTGTTGAGACCATACGCTTTTTAGGTACCACTGTAATTTCCTCATATGCAGCTTTGCAAATGGTATTATTAGTATGCAAGATGCCATGAAGCCCAAGGTCTGCAGAATTTTTCTTGCAGTTAATTGGGTCTTTGTTGCCATTGTCTTGAAATATTGAGTCAGTTGTAGTTGCTTGTCTGGTGTAAGATAAACCTTCTGGGCCGTTGTATTCAAGCTGGCACCCAGGAATGTCATTTTTTGTGAGGGTACTAGTTTTGACTTCTTTTCGTTTACTGTGTACCCCAGGCAGTTTAGTAGATGCTTTATAAAGGCCAGATGATGTAAGAGAATGTCTTTGCTTTCTGCTTGGATGAGGCAGTCATCCAGGTATGGATATATTTGAATTTCTCTTTGTCTGCAGCATGCAATTACTGGTGCCAGGCATTTTGTGAAGACTCTGGGTGCAGTAGATAAGCCAAAGGGTAGTGCAGAGAATTGGTAATAGGTTGAACCTGCAATGAAACGGAGGTATCTTCTGCAACTTTGTCTGATAGGGACATGCAGGTATGCCTCCTTGAGGTCCAACATTACTAGCCATGCTTCCTTGCCCAACATGGGAAGTAGCTGCTGTAGTGTTAGCATCTTGAATTTGGGTACTTGTAAGTGTTTAGAACTGAAAGGTCCAGAACTGGTCTCCAGGCATTGTCCTTTCTGGGCACTAGAAAGAGTCTTGAGTAAAATCCTTGGCCTTGCTCTCGAGTAGGTACCAGTTGAATGGCTCTCATGTCCATGAGAGCTGTAATTTGCTTTTGTGCCTCTGCCCATTGATTTTGTGGCAGGTTTGGCATTCCTCTTTTCATTGGCAAGGTGTGAAAGTAGAATCTGTATCCTCGTAAAATAATGTCTAGGACCCATTTGTCCTTTGTGACAATGTGCCAGTTGTCTGCAAAAAGTGCTAGTTTTCCCCCCAAGGGGGCTGCCAAGAGAGTATTGCTTGGCCAGATGAGGTGCAAGTCACTGAGTTTGCCTTCTGGTGGATTGGGACCTGTCTTCTCCTCCCTTCTGTGTTGTAGTGCCCCATTGGCGAGGTTTATACTACTGGGCTTGTGGTTGTCCTCTGCCCCTTGGGCGTCTGTATTTACCCCTCTGTGGTCTGTCAGTAGCTGGAAAGGACCAATTTTTTGTTGGACAGTTTCTGCTGAAGCGAGGGGGTTGTACCTGTAGGAAATCTTTGACTGTCTGCATGGATTTTGCCTTATCCTCCATTTTCTTTAAAACTTCTTCTGCTTTAACTTCAAAAAGAACATCCTGCTGTAAGGGAGCATCTAGTAGTTTTGCTATAACATGATCAGGCAGAGTTTGTTCCTTTAACCAAGCATGCCTAGGTATAACAGACCCAGTGACAGCTGCTCTGCAGGAGGCCTCCAGATAATCAAACTCACATTGTAAGGTATGTTTGCCCACCTGCTCAGTGGCGTGCAACAGATCCTGTACTTCTTTCAATTCAGATTATTGAGGGAGAGTGGTTATTCTTTGCTTTAACTGAGAGATTAGGAATTGCTGATACTTAAGCATGTGAAGCTGGCAATTCAGTGCCCTCATAGTTAGTGTGGCTGAGGTGTAAACCTTTTTCCTCCACCTGTCTAGTGCTCTGGAATCCCTCTCAGAAGGAACTGGGTTTTTAGCCATAGAAGCCTTAGCCCCCTTGGGACCCTGGGAGATGGTCACTGGATCAGCTACATGGCTTTTGTAAAGAAATTTGTGGGAATCAGGCACTCTATAGTATCTGTCAGGCTTAGGAGGTAGAGAGTCTGGGTTCAAACTGGATTCTAAGTAAACATCATCCACAATGTCCAAAACTGGTGGGATGGCAAGTGGTCTGTGTTGGGGGAGTAAAATAAACTCTCTGAGCCTTTTCTTCGAGTCGTAGTAGTCCTGACCTTCCCAGTGAAAATGTTCCCTCATAGTGTGTAAAGATTCCCCAAAGGAGTAGTCTTCAGGAGGAGAAGCTGAGGGAATAGAGTCCTCAGCATAAGAATCTTCATAAGGAGAGAAGGAATAATCTTGGTCCTCAGAGGAGTCTGAAGAAATGGACACTTGTTCAGAGGATGCATAATCTTCCTCTAGTCTAGGCCTTTTGTCAGGAGGAGGCTGGGAACCCCTGATTAAAGAAATCAAATCTTCAGCCATTTTGAGCATCTGTTTCTTAGGCATGGGGCCTTGAACAGGAAGCTGAAGTGCAGTCCTTTTAGATTTAGTAGGAGTCTTCGTCTTAGAAAACGTTTTTATGGTGAGGGTCGTCGGTCTGAAAACGCCTTCAGAAACCGAAGGCGTTTCTGTAGCACCGACGTCCTTGTAGCAATGTCGTCGGAAGGGCCTGAACTAAATGGCTGCGTCGGCCTGGTGCATTCCACCAAAAATTCCATAGCGGTCTCGGGTTCCAGATCTGCGGTAGTCAGGGGCTGCGTCGGAGCCTCACTGAGGACCGGAGACCGGCTCAGCCGATACCTTGGAATCTGGCTTAGGCCTGGTCTGTCTGTCCTTATCCTTGCGTTTTTTGTGCACGCCGGTAGTCGGTTGCTCCGACGGCATGGTGTAATTAAATTTCCTACCAAAGTAGTGTCGTGCGAAATCAAAGCGACTTTTAATAGCACGCTTATTAAACCTAGCACAAAACCGACAAGTAGTGACGTTGTGGTCTGGGCCTAGGCAAGGTATGCAATAAGAATGAAAATCCTTATGAGGTATTTGCTTCCCTCAAGAAATACAATTGTTAACTTTTTCTGACATCGGTCTGAGGCAAGAAAAGTTTCCCCCAAGGTACTTAGCTTTATAGAAGACTTCGGTCTGAAATTAGAATTTGAAAATCTCAGGAGTCGGCCAACCGGCACTTGTGAACTGCTTCTGCTTCGGGCACCGCGCAGCAAGAAAGACTGAAGAAAATGGCGTCGGTTGCATTATATATACCCCTGGCGTACTGACATCAGGGAAGAGGCGACAGCAACCGACGCCGGACCAAGACTTTGGAATTCCGGCCGACTGGGGGACTGCCTGACAACAGGATAACCCAAGCGTGATGACTGCAGCAGGGTAACACGATGAACATCTGCCCTGCTCAGTTTGTCTGCTATCACACTGGATTTCCCTGGGGATGTCCGTTGCTATCAGAAAGGGCTGGGTGGAGGTAGCCCAATGCCATACTCTTAGGGCCTCTCGACAAAGGGGGTAGGACCTGGTTTCCTCCTTGTTTTTCTACCAAACCACCGACATGTTGTCTGTCTGAATTGCAAATGTCCCCAGAGGGAGAGATTCCTGAAAGTACTGCAATGTCAAGAGTACCGCTTTCATCTCCAGGACATTGTTATGCAGACTTTCGGTCCATGTGCCTTGGGCTGTTCTTCCTGAAAATGCCCCCACCACCCAATCAGGGAAGCGTTCGTGGTCACAGTGGCTGATGGTGAGGGTAGGATAAAAGGACGAACTATCGTTACGTGGAGAGAGGTTAACCACCACCGAAGATCGTTTTTGCAGGAGTTTGTTAGAATGATCAGATGTGACATTGGGAGTTCTTGATAGGACCATTGCTTGAACAGGAGCCATTATAGAATCCGCATGTGCATACGATCCATGGAAATTGCTACGATTGCAGCCGACATAGTCTCCAACAATTTCAGCACATCTGAGGCTGGTACCCTGTCTCTCGGTAGGAGGTTCAGAATTCATTGTCGAAGTACCAATATCCTTTCTGAAAGAAGTTTTAAAGTGGTGGTGGTGGTGTCCAAATCTGCTCTGATAAAAACAATATGTTGCGATAGCAACAAGGCAGATTTTTCTGAGGTTTATGGTAATCTCCAGTTGACTGCAAAGAATAAGCATGGTGTCCCTGACTTGTATAAGCTGATGTCTGGTGGTGGCGGTGAGGAGCCAATCGTCTAAGTACGGAAACACCTGGAATCCCAAACGCCTCATACATATGGTGAACACTCTAGGTGCTGTAGTGAGACCAAAGGGCAGGACTCAATACTAGTAGTGATGGTCTCCGAGCAGGAAGAAAGTACAGTTTTGTACCTACCATAAATGTAGATGTTCGAAGATCCACATTGCTGCAGTCCTTACATATGGGGTAGTCCGCTGTCCTCGGTCGGCCCGAATACCAAAGTATTAGGCTGACGTCGGTCAAGGCGCTTAAAACTGACATCAGGACGTCAGGGTACAAATGCGCATGACCGACGTCATATCCTCAGTCTTTTCTTGCCCCAGATGTCAGAAGGCCCTAAAAAGAAAGGCCTAAGCCAAAAAACAGCAAAAAACAACCAACCACCCCTGCACTAATCATATTTACAATATTTACAATATTCACAACCCAAACCACACAACCACCTCTAACTACAGAGGGGAAGGAGGGAGGGTAAATTGGACTGCAGCAATGTGGATCTTCGAACATCTACATTTATGGTAGGTACAAAACTGTACTATGTTCTTCATCTCACATTGCTGCAGTCCTTACATATGGGTAGAATCCCAAAGCAGAGCTAAGGGAGGATGGCAAAACTATAAAGCATTAGGAGCTGCCAAAATGCCCTGTAAAATTGCAGTGGCAAAACCAGCCCTAGATTTAGAGTAAAGGGGAAGGTGGTAATGCTTAGAGAAAGTATGCACTGAACTCCAAGTAGCTGCCTCCAAAATATCTTTAGTAGCCACCTCCCTTAAAAAAGCTGTAGAAGTGGCAGTAGCCCTAGTGGAATGAGGCCTAATCCCAGCTGGAATCTCCTTACCATGATGGGAATAACAGAAAGCAATACAAAAACCAATCCACTTAGAAATAGTCTGTTTTGAAACAGGTTTGCCCTGAGAACCCAAAGCAAATGAAACAAACAACTGCTGAGACTGCCTGAACCCTTTAGTTCTGCTCAAATAATATCGCAACTGTCTGTGTATATCCAAAGTGTGCAAAATCTTTTCCCCTTTATTTTGGGGGTCTGCATAAAAAGTAGGCAAATGAATAGTTTGGTTTAAAGCCACACTAGAAACCACTTTAGGCATAAAGGAAGGGTTAGTACGCAAAGACACCCTGTCCTTGTGGAAAATTAGGAAAGGCTCAACCGCCATAAGGGCCTGTAATTCAGAAACCCTTCTCGCAGAGGTAATGGCCAACAAAAAAGCAGTCTTCCATGATAAATATTTCAACTCGGCAGTCGCTGCAGGCTCAAAAGGTTGTAGAGTGAGTTTCTCCAACACAAAATTGAGATCCCAAGCAGGAGTAGGAGCTCTACGTGGGGGTCTTATATTCTTTGCCCCTCTAAGGAATTGCTTAAACAAAGGATGAGAAAATAATGGTGGGTCACAGTCATAGTGAGCAGAAATTGCTGCAGCATGAACCTTTATAGAGGAGAAGGACAACCCTTTGTCCAATAACTCAGTAAGGTATTGAAGAGCAACACTTAAATTAGGTTTAGAAACATCAAAGTCCTTTGCTGTACTCCAAATTAAAAATCTCCTCCATTTATCTGCGTAAACTTTCCTTGTACTAGGCCTTCTGGCCTCCAAAATATCATTCAAAACTTGTTGCGGAAGTTGAGACCCTCCATGGTTTAAAACAGAATATGCCAGGCTGTTAGATGTAGAGAGTGTAGTTTGACATTGAGTAAATGACTGTTCTCCTGAGACAGCAGGTGTGGAATCGAAGGCAAAGGCCATGGAGGCTCCGCACCAGACTTCTCAGTAATGGGTACCAGTGCTGTCGAGGCCAATCCGGAGCTATTAAAATCATGGTTGGCTTGTCCTGTCTGACCTTCAGGAGTACCTTTGGGAGGAGAGGCAGTGGTGGAAAGGCATACACGTGAAGATTGCTCCAATTGAATGAGAGAGCATCCACTTTCCAAGCTGTGGGATGAAACCTTTTTGTGCAAAACTTTGGCAGCTGGTAATTTAGAGGAGAAGCGAACAGATCTATGTCTGGAGTTCCCCATAACACTGTCAATTTTTGAAATACATGAGGATCCAATTTCCACTCGTGGGGATCCATAATTTGTCTGCTCAACACATCTGCTAAGGAGTTCTGTGCTCCTGGCAGAAACCTTGCCTGAAGATTCAGCTGTAAACTGAGAGCAGTCTCCCACAAAATCATTGCTTGTCTGCATAGAGGATAAGAATGTGTCCCCTTGCTTGTTGATGTACCACATGACAGTTGTGTTGTCTGTTAGAATCAACACCTGCCCTGGAAGAAGCAAATCCTTGAAAGCTATCAATGCAAATTGGACTGCTAACATCTCCTTCAAGTTGATATGTAAATGTTGAAGTCTGGCAGGCCACGTGTCTTGTATCCACTTTCCATTCAGATGAGCTCCCCAAGCTTTGTCTGAGGCATCTGTCGTTAGAATCTGACTCGCCTCTGGTCGGGTCACAGAGAGTCCCTTGTTTAGGTGACATTCCTGAGCCCACCACAAAAATTCCTTTTGGATGCAAGGTATTATCGGAATGACAGTGTCCATCTCTTGGCAGTGCTGCGTCCATACATTTTTGAGATACCATTGTAGCTTCCTCATATGCAGTTTGGCATTGGGAAGTACCAGAATACAAGATGCCATGAACCCCAAGGCTTGAAGGACTGTCCTTGCAGTCAGCCTGGACTGACGAGACAATTGGTGGAAGTAAAGAGAAAGGTTCTTTTGTTTGTCCGGGGTCAAAAAGGCCATCTGGGATGCTGTATTCAGTCTCACACCCAGAAAGCACATGTCCTGAGAGGGTACTAGACTGGACTTTATTTCGTTCACAGAATACCCTAGGCATCTTAACACTGCCATCACATACTGTAAATGATGAAGAAGTTAGTCCTTTCCTTGAGCCAGAATCAGGCAGTCGTCCAAATAAGGATAGATTTGTATTCCTCTTAGCCTGAAGAAAGCTACCACTGGAGCCAGAACCTTTGTGAACACTCTGGGCGCAGTAGATAAGCCAAAGGGCAATGCAGAGAACTGATAATGAAAAGTCCCAGCCCGAAAACGCAGATACTTCCTGCAACAGGGCCTGATAGGAATATGAAGGTAAGCCTCCTTGAGATCCAGAGTCACCATCCAGTGATCTTTGCCCAGCAGAGGTAAAAGCTGTTGTAACGTCAACATTTTGAACTTGGGAATGTCCAGATATGTGTTGAGGATAGATAAATCCAAAATTGGTCTCCACGTGTTCCCTTTCTTTGGTACTAGAAACAGGCGAGAATAAAATCCTAGGCCCACTTCTGGCAGAGGGACCGGTTGTATAGCTCCTATTTGTAGTAGTAGAGAAATCTGTTTGTGAGCCTCTAGTCTTTGTTGAGGAGGAATGTCTGGCATGCCTTTGAAAGGAGGTAAGGTATGGAAATAAAACTTGTAACCTTGGTGTATGATATCCAATACCCATTTGTCTTGGGTAATTAAAATCCAATTTTCCTTGAAGAGTGCCAACCTTCCTCCCAAAGGTGCTGCCAGGCAAGAAGGATCTGGCAGCTGAAAAAGTAGGTCATTGGGCCTGTTTACGAAAGGACTGGCCCCTGCCCTCACCGAAGACTGTGCAGGTGAACTCCATGTTCTAGGTCTGAAGGAACTCTGAGCTCTGCCCCTACCACGTCTAGATCTACCCCTAGACTGAGAATCAGAGGAAGGATACGTCCACCCCTTAAGCAGGCCAATTTCTACTAAACTTTGGAGGCTGAACTTGCAAAAAATCTTTAACAGTCTGCATAGACTTAGCCTTGTCTTCCAATTTCTTCAGGACTGATTCCACAGGTGGACCAAACAACACTTCAGACTGCAAAGGAGCATCCAAAATCCTTGTCTTAACATGGTCAGATAAATTCTGATCCTTAAGCCAGGCGTGCCTGCAAAGAACTGAACCAGTGGTAGCCACCCTAGAAGAGGCCTGCAAAGCATCAAAACCACACTGTAAAGAATGCTTACCCACCTGTTCAGAGACATGCACCAAATCTTGTAATTCTTTACAGTCAATGCCTTCTGCCAGAGCATCCACCTTAGATTTCAATTGCGAAAGGAGAAAATTTTGATATTTCAACATATGAAACTGGCAATTCAAAGCCCTCATAGCTAAGGTAGAAGATGTATAGACCTTCTTTCCCCATCTATCCAAAACTCTGGCCTCTTTATCTAGAGGAACCGGATTCTTTACAACAGAGGCCTTGACACCCTTAGGTCCTTGACTAACAGTTTCTGGGTCCGCCCTAGGACTCTTATAGAGATATTTATGAGCCTCAGGCACCCTGTAATACCTATCCGGTTTAACAGGCGCAGGAGGCAGAGAATCAGGATTAAGTGAAGCCTCTGAAAATACATCTTGCACAACATCCAGAACAGGGGGTATAGCCAAGGGCCTATGTTGAGGTAAAAACAAAAATTCCCTAAGCCTTTTCCGTGAATCAGAGAAGTCCTGACCTTCCCACTTAAAATGTTCCCTCATAGAATGAAGTGTCTCCGAAAAAGAAAAATCCTCTGGAGGAGAAGCAGAAGGAGTGGAATCTTCTGCATCAGAATCAGAATAAGGAGAGTACTCCTGCAAGTCTTCAGCCGAAGACTCTGAAACATCCGAAGCCTGCACAAAACTTTCCAACTCTGGCTCCACCCTAGGCCTCTTCTCAGGAGGGGGCAAAGAACCTCTAATCAGAGTAATCAAATCTTCTGCCATTTTAAGCATGTGCTTCTTAGGCACAGACCCTGCTGAACTAGGACTGACACCAACAGAAGCTAAACCTGGCCTGCCTCTGGAAGAAGCCTTGGAAACAGAAGGAGAGGGTCTAACCACCCTGGGAAGGGAGGGGAATACAGAAACCTGAGAAGCCCCTTCAGCCTGCCCTGCCTCTTGAGAGGCCACATCCTGCAAAACCAAAGTCTCCCCCTGAGACTCCAGAGAAGCCTCCATCGGAACCACCGGTTCCACTGAAACCTCTAAAGAACCGGCGTCCGAACAGGCGACTCATCTTGCCTGGGTTTAACCGCTTTGTCTTTGCGCTTCTTCAGAAGCGGGCGGAGTATCCGACTGCATATTATAATTGCACCGCTTTCAAGACCAGCCTAGCACAATCTAACCTTCGCAATAGTGCGTTTATTAAACCTAGCACAAAGCGACACCCGACTACGTCGTGCTCAGGCCCCAAACAAGGAATGCACAAAGAATGATAATCCCTATGCGGTATCTGTTTCCCACAAGAAATACAATTATTCACTTTTTCTGACATCCAGTAATACACTGAGGCAAGAAAAAAACAAAATATTCCCCAACGGGGTACTTAGCCAACTTGGATTCGGTCTGAAACTCCGAACTCGAAAAATTTCAGAACGCCGAACGGCACTTGCAACGCTGCTTCTGCATCGGACCATGCGGCAAAAAAGACTGAGGATATGACGTCGGTCATGCGCATTTGTACCCTGACGTCCTGATGTCAGTTTTAAGCACCTTGACCGACGTCAGCCTAATACTTTGGTATTCGGGCCGACCGAGGACAGCGGACTACCCCATATGTAAGGACTGCAGCAATGTGAGATGAAGAACATCAGATGATCCCTGGATGGTCTGGCCATTTTTATGTGGTAGTCCGCATCCTGGAGATCTATCGAGCACATCCAAATGTCTTTCCCTAAAAAGGGAAGTATTGACTGTAGCGTGACCATCCAGAACTACTCCTTCTTGACAGATCTGTTTAGTCTGCTGAGGTCCAAAATAGGTCTCCAGGCCCCTGTTTTTTTGGAACTAAAAAGAATCTTGAGTAAGTTCCGGATCCTATCTGGTCTGCGGGGCCTGGATGACTCTTTTCTAGCAACCTTTGGACATCTATGGTTGCTTGTTCCCTGTAACTGGGTGGAATGTCCAGGATTTTTGTTATTAAGGTAGGTGGAGTGGCAAAGGGAATAAAGTATCCTCTGGATATTATGCTTTATACCCAGTTGTCGTTGGTTATTTTTAGCCAGATGTCCGAGTACAAAGATAAGGTGACCTCAAACTGCCTCCAGAGTTGGACAGTTGGGCCTCCTTTCAGGAGCGCAGTTAGGGCTTCCCAAAGAACTTATCTCTGTCGCCCTGATTCTGCAGACCCCCTCTGCCATGAGGGCGGCGTCTTCCATTATTACCCCTCCTCTGCCCCTGGAGGGGGGTTCACCACGTATGTCAAGAAAGGCTCCCTGGGTTTTTCGGAACCACATCTGTCCTCCCTTTTGACCTTTGGGGTAGGGTCTAGTGGGGGTGGAAAAACGGACTCCGGCGGGAGACAGTCTTTCCTTCCTGCTTACACCTGGTAAGAGTTTCCTTTACTTTGGGCTCGAAAAGAGATGAGCCATCAAAAGGAGTGTTCACAAAGGATGAATTAAAAGGCTTTGCAAAGGAACATAATCACATCCAGGAGTGTCTCCCTAAGAGCAATTCCTGTATCTGCTGCCCTACTCGTTCCATCAGCTGCATATGAGATCAGACGCATGGAAGAGTTTACTATGGAATTAAGAGTAGCAAGCTGGGAAGCAACCTTGTCTGCAACTCCTTCAGTTACTGTACCGTGTAGAGTATCTCCAAGCTCTTTTAGATCTCTTTGCAGTCTCGTAAAATGTGTGAGGTAGTTCAATGATCACATGACAAAAGTCGCTGAACTGAACAAGCGCTTCTCTATCTATCCAGGATCCTGGAATCTCTGTTAGGAGGATGGACAGATGAAGTTTCCAACATCTCCTTATTTGGTGGCTGCTGCCACCATTATGGCATCAACAGACACTCCCTTCATGAGGAAAGTCTTATCTTGGGGAGAAGAAATAAATTTATTAGGCCTCCTAGGGATAAGCTCCATGGTGTCTGGAGACTCCCACATCCTTCATGAAACCAGCTCCATAAGCTCAGGGCAGAGACACCCAAGAGGTGGATGGCTGAGACACAAAAGCTTTCATGGGGACCGACTCATCATCCACAGTCATCCAAGACTCTACTTTGGTCTGTGCCGCCCCCAACATTCCTGAACTTCTGGATAAAACTCAAATAGCTTTTTCCACTACTGAGAGTTGGATGCACCAAAATCACTTCTCCCTCAACTCTAATAAATCTAAAATCCTAATATTCCTCCCCTCCAAAGTCCCCTCCTTAGACAAACACACTTTCAAGATACTAAACAAATCTTCCAATTCAATAGAAGTAGTCCCCCCTCTGCAAAACTCCTAGGCATCATCATAGACGAACACCTCAAATTCGATCTTCATATACTTCAAAATATAAAGAAAACCCACCAAAAGTTAGGCATGTTATATAGGAACAATCCATGTCTCTCCAACTCCTGTAGGCATAACCCTGGCAATAAGCTACCTCCTACCTTCTCTTATATACGGAGCTCCTATTCTAACCAATCTGTCCTCATCTATCACCTCTAAACTTGAAGCTTGCTGTAATAAGATCTCCAAATTTGCCACCAAATCCAAAACCTCAACTCACCACTGCCTCTGCCTTCAATCCCTGAACTGGTTAGAACTCCCTAACCACCTAGACTATCTCCAACTAACCTACGCTCATAAACTAATATTCTCCCCTGATAAATGCCCAGCCTTAAAGAATATTCTCCCTCCCTACATCCCAAACAGATCTTTGAGATCTGAACACCAAAACCTAATCTCCATTCACAAACCCAAATGTCCCTCTGGCCAACTCCTACTTTCCTTCTCCCTAGGTAAAAAATGGAACTCTCTCCCTCCCTCACATAGGACTCTTCCTAATCTTGAAGCCTTCAAAAACCAACTCTTCCTACACCTATCTTCCAAATGGAAATGCTCATGCTTTCACCCTGCATAAACCTTCCCACTAAGTTTTACTTACTCCTGCTCTACTAGACGCTCATGCTTAATCCCTCTTCTCCAAAGAATCTGTAATAACAGATATCAAATAAACTCCTAGATTGTATTTAAAAAATATGATTAATATTACACTTGCAATTTTCTCCTCTGAGTGTATAACCTACATTTTTGTAACCTTTCTTTTTGCCATTATATTTTGTACTTAATCTCTAACATTTTGTAACCTTTTGTATTTGTAACCTATTTTTTTGTATTGCACATGGAGCTTTTCTCCCTGGACCTCCACCGAAAATGGGCACATCTTGGCCCAGTGGATTTCCCCAGTAATCAAACTGAAAATAAGTAAATAAATAAATCATCAGTAGGGTTGGTGGGCTTCCAGCCACCCCTCTGCTTTAGCATTTCCAAGACATCTGCAAATGAGATATCCTCTGAGGGGGACCGTGGGGACTTTTCTGACTCATCCAAGTCAGTGTCTGAGGTGACAGATTCCTGCGGGAAGTCTAGGTGCTTCCTCTCGCATATTTTCTTCCTGGGAACCTCATCAGTGGCAGCTTCTGGGGAGGTCTCGGAAAAGCAGGGTCCGCCCAGTGAGGCTTCCTGAGGCTCGGGGTTTCATAGGTTGGTACTAGGCTATCGGCCCTATGGCCTATACAAGCCTAGCCATAACAATTCCGTGGCTATTTCTTCCCACACTATTTACTTCCCTTGACCCCTGTCTAGCAGGGTGACTGACGTAATCCCTAGGGTAAATTTCCTTTCTCCCATCCAATCATCAAGGTTCCTTTTGAAGAGGGCCAAACAGGTGCTCTGCTTGACATGTATGGGCAGTCTATTCCAGAGTCTGGGGAGTCTCTGGGTCAGGAACCTATCCCACCAGCATGTTTTGTTTATTGTGATGACAAGGTTTAGATCCCTGCAGCATGTGGCTCTGAGGGATTGCGATTTCTTTAAGTGTAGCATGTCCAACAGCTCTGGGTTTAACATGGCCTTGTATGTTAAGCAGAGATCGCCTTGAAGTACACGATATGCGACAGAGTATAGCTGGAGTTTTTTAAGATGGTCAGTATTGGGCATCTGCTTTAGGCCTGTGATTCTCTTAGTGAGGTATTTCTGCGGCCTTTCCAGTTGTTGCAGATGTCTTGAGAGGTCCATGCCAAATGGGGCATTGTATTCTATAATGGGTCTAATGAGGGATGAGTACAGTGGGACAATGACCTCCTTTTTTCTGGATAAAAAGCCCTTAGTGACAAGGTGTGCCACATAGAAGGATTTCCTGACTGTTGTGGCGATGTCTCTACGCTTCAAATGAATCTCTGACATGGAAGTAGACACATGCGCTTTAGGGGATGAGGTAGTTGGTCCTGAAGCTGTGGATGTCCTGGGGGACATGACTCTCCTCATGGCATCAAATGCACCCCTGCTCCGATGCAAAGGACCCCCTGGATCCATAAAAGCAGATGATTCCCTTGGCACTGGAACAGTGGACTTCAATTCAGAGATAGGAGCCGAACTCATCCGCTCCAAAGCCCCAAGAGTTAAAGTCGGAGCCGAAATATCGGTCTGACTGTCCTCCCTGGACCTGACCGGCGGGTGTTGGCTCCTAGACCCCTCGACATGCACCAAGGAAGTCTGAGTAGTCAGCACTGATGGCACTGGAAAAGGCATTGGTTCCTAAGGCTCCACAATCATCAGCTCCAATTCCCCCGGCTCCGAAGTACCGGTTTGGAGGAGAAAAAAAATTAGATGGAGGAACAGCTGTCGGCTCCAAAGCCACTTGAGTAGGAACCAATAAAAATTTGGCAAACACCGGTGCATGTAACAACGTCTGCCCCACACGATCCACATCCAAATCAGATAGACTTATTGAGGATGGAAATGAATGAATAAATGATGCCACCTATTGATTGGTGACTTCAACACTGTGGAGACCGGTTCCAGGACTGGGGATCAGCTCCGAAAAGTTACGACACTCTGCTTCAAAAGCTGTGGAGCAGATGTCGATAATTCTTTTGGTGGCGTCAGAGCCAAAATTCTATGTTCTGAGGATGTCGATTTCGATGACTTGGTAGATTTTGGAGACTTTGATGTTCTATCATGATCACTCAAAGATTCTTGAAAAGAGGATTTTAATAACCCTCTGTCAATCAACTTTCTCTTTCTTTCCTGTAGAATGTGGCTACTGAAAGAATGGCAGATGGAGCAGCTCTCTTGTAAGTGCAAAGCACCCAAAGTGTAAACACAGTTAACGTGATGATCAGTCATAGATATTTTCTGTCCACACTTTGGGCATTTTTTGAACTCAGATTTGGGTTGTTTTTCCTTCTCTTGGTCAACCATAAGTAACTGTCTATTGCAAATATAAATGAACACATGAAAAAATTTGTTTAAATTACCACTATGAATATCTCAAAGAGAAACTATGTTCCACACACATACAACTATTCAAATGTGAACTTTCAAACAGTAACTAGCCCCTAAATTAAAACGGGCTCTACAATTGTAAGTAAACATTTAACTACTAAAGTTTCTAATAAAACACTCCTCTAACGTTTTAAATCTAAAAGCACACCAGAATGTGGGAAGGGAGATTAAAAATTGCCGAATAAAATGACACACAAAGGAACTATAGAAAAGCTTTGAAAAATAGCTAACAAACTAGTTCTACAAATCCTATAAATGCTTCTAAATGGAAAGGAAACTTAATAAGCTATAATTAAAAGTCTTTTAAGAGAAAATTTCTTAAAGAAAAAAAGTCTACTGGCCCAAGTTTTGAAGTATCCTCCGATCTGTTGCAGCAGCAAACTAGATCTGAGATAACACAAGGTGCATCATGGGATAAGGACTTGGCCTCGAGCTTTGTAGTTGGCAGACTCGGAGCAGAGGATTGGCTCCGAACCCATCTGTAAGAATGAACGGATGAACGGCGAGATAGAACAACTTCACATCTCAAATTTAACTATCTCCTGGAAACTTTAATAAATAAGGGAAATAATATTGTTTTTGTAACACCACATGGGAATTCTATGTCCACAGTATTAGGTGCCACTCTAAATGAAAGAAAGAAGCAATTAGTACTCGTGAAGATTCAGTTACAAATTAAATAGTGGCAAAATCTGTCTGTTGACAAAGTACTCTATGAACCACCTTGCAACCTGTAAACATATTGTTCTACATGCACTTAACCTTCACCTATTACATTCAATGGGAGATACCACTGTGTAAAAGCAAAAACAATTCACGTGGCGAGTGCTAAAGATATCATCCATCAAGTATTGTACTTCACTCAACTGCCTTACCTCCATGTCAATAAAGCAGAAAGAAAGTACTACAAGCACCATAGTGCGAGTTGTTTACGTTAATCGAACACTTATCTCTACTACACACCATGCAAGAAAAGATGCTCACCACAGGACTGCTGTGCCCTGAACTGCACCATGATGAAGAAAAGCTGTGCTCAGATGGCTGTAGATGTGCAAATAAAAACAGAAATAAAGTTAGAAAATTATTCTTTCACTATAAGGCTATGTGGAAGATGTAGTTGCAAAGGCTAAGAAGTTAATGAAAGTAGTCTTATAACACTTACAATATGCAAACTATAGGAGCTGTATAGTCCATCATCACACAATGAAACCTAGGATTACAAAAACAAAAAAAACAATCTTTTGGAAAATGATACATCACATTTAAAAGCCAATGTAGTACCGTGAAATGACAATTTTTCATCCACTTCTCTGTAAAACATCTAATTTCTTTGCCAATATGTCAGACTTTAGGTCCTTTGTCTCACTTTGTGGTGGGGGAGCTAGACTCAACAGCTATGAGGTCATCACACTGAAGTGGAGTCTACACATCTTTTATTGTACTTTCCTTACATCCCTAATTTCAGCTGCATGAGAAGCATGTAATGCACAAAAACACACTTCTGAGAGTCAGTGCATACATTTGTGCATGACAAACAACGCCCTGGTCTCAACAAGATAATGTTCCTTATGAAGGATTCTATATCCTTCTGGCAAAGCAACTCAACTTCCAGCAATCTCCATTCTACCTGGATCGTGAATGTTCTGTTGCAGTTTGGCAGCTGACCACCACATGAATATCAATATTTTATGTTCCTCTCTCCTTTGCCTTGCAGCTCTCCTATCAGATCGATAGATTGTCTTTTACGCATTCCAAGAATACTAAAAGTTTTCATCAGTTCTGACCAATGTACAATGTTTTCCTAAGAGGATAACAAACTATCAGCTAACCTCTTGCAAAATATCTGCAGTGAATATAAGCCCTCATGTCTAACACAAAATAAGCACCTTAAGCAAAGGAATAAATACACCAATACCCACAGATAAAAGTCCTTAAAAGACAGAGGAGTGCTGCAAAACATCACATATTCTGAAATTATTTTTTTTTTCAAATGAGTTGGAACAACTCTTCTGTATTAAACCAAATATTTTTAGTGATGTTCTACTTCAATCTATGTGTAGGACAGTGACTCATAGGTCAAACAATTCATTCCATTGCAGTTTTTTTCTCAAGTATATTCCAGTTGTTCTCAAGACCTCTACCCACTACAATAAAGACTATCCTAGTTAATCTATTCATCCTGCTGCTCTCCCACCACCTCTAGCAGTGCACACAATACATCAAAAATGGCAAACCCAGAAAATGATCAATATGATGACCACCACTGTTTAAGTAAAAAATGCAGTAATAAGTGCTCTACTTGAGATATACGTATTATGTAGAATCACAATCTTTCCACAACTGCAAATTGAGCTACAAGACTATGTTCCCAGAACAAACTAAAAAATGCAAAAAACATGAAAAAAAGCAACACAGAAATATTCCAACACAGGTCACTATAAGTGCATGAAATAAAGTTTTTTTTCCTTTTGTTCTTGATGAAACGCTTGTTACTTTCACTTCAGGGCTTTCCACATCTCTAAAAGATTTTCATAAAAGACCCTAGGTGGAAGAAGCTCTGAGCTGGATATAGCAAGCTGGATAGACAGGGCTCCACTTAAATAAAGGTAATATTGGAGCTCTTTCAGAAAAACTTCAGTGTAATATTGGGGGGGGGGGCACTGGAATGCAACTTCAATGAGATGCAAGTCAGAATGTCAGAAACTTTAGCTTAATGATTTAGTGGGGAATGAGGCAGACACAAAGAACATGGAAATAGGCACTAGAATGCAACTTTAAGCAAAACATAAAACTATGGAATCAAAATTTGAATATCAACAACTGCAAAAGAACTGAAGCACAAAACCTGGAGCAGAAAATTTTTTTTTCTCACTCCCAGAATTCAACTAGTGTTGAAGGCACTATTCTATGCAGAACTTTACCAGTAAAGCACAGTTTTACAACTAAACTTACCAGAATAGTAGATGTCTGAATGATCACTGCTGCAGTAGTCTAAGATACATGGGTTATATCCTGCCAAGGATTTAACAACCAGCCAGCTTCAAAGGCTTAAGCTAACTAAAAGACAAGTATGGAAGCAAAGCCCTTCAGAACTTTCCTGTCAAAAGGGAGGAGGCTGAGCCCTGGAAAGAAAGCTAGGAACAATGTCCACACCTTTGCAAAAAATAACACCAAAAAACAAGAGGGGTGGTGGGAGGGAGCAGGTACTGTTAAGGTAAGTTCAACCTACACACCTGTACTATTTTCTTCATATTGATCACTCCTACACTAGCCTTAGCTATATGGGTAAATTACTATATCCAACTACATTTGGGAAGCTGAAGCAGAGTTTAGGATCCCCTAAAGAATGGTCTAGCAAATTCTGATCTGGACTTATGAAAGAAATCAAGCTTATACTGCTCTGTAGATGCATATACAGGGGAGCGAGTAGTAGCTTCTAGAATATTTCTAGAATCCAATGCTTTTCAAAAAGCCATAAATGAAGGCAAGGTCTTGGCAGAGTGATCCTTAACCCTGCCTGGAATAGATATGGTATGGTGAGTACAGCAAAAGTGAATAAGTTTTAGGACATCTTTTGAAGAGAGTCTGTTTTGACGCAGGTTGCCCCTTGTTGATACAAAATGATCAATTGATCAGAATATCTGAAATATGTAGTTCTGTCAAAATAGTACTTGAGTTGTCTGACATCCAAGGTATGGAGGACCCTCTCTCCCTAATTTTTAAGTTCAGGAAAGAAAAAGTACAGTTGTGTAATAACTTACAACAGTAGATCTTCTACTGATCTTCTACTGATCACTGTTGTATTCCTGACAAATGGGTTGTCAATACTGAAGTCTAGTCAGGGTGCCAAAGCTTCACCTTCCTTAGGTCGTATGTTCATCACATGACCTCAGCTCGTATGTATTAGGGCATAAAGATGAATGTACAAGCACGGATCCTTAAAGCAGAAGAGGCCTGAACACTACTGACAAAGGAGATTGGTCAGCCAGGAGGGTGTAGCTTGAATTGGTAAGAAAACCTCCCCCGTACCCATGTAAGTGAGCAAAGGAGGAGAGACAACTGAAGATGGAGGTGAGATAGAGAAGAGGGGACAGAGGGTAGGATGGAATACTTCAACAGTTATCAGTGGGATCTACTGTTATGGTGACTTCTTACACAACTGCAATATGTCTTGAATAAAATTACTTTTGCAGTATTCCTGATAAATGGGCGATTCCCAGAGCTAAAAGAGGAGGCAAGGGTGGTTGGCCATTGAGAAGAGGAGTTGTCCAGTAGTCCAGAGAGGTATGACCAAGCAAATGCTGCCCTGGACCTGGAGAAGGCATGAATTTTGCATTGTTTGATAAAAGTGTGTACAGAGGACCAAGTAGACACCTCCAAAACAGCCAGAATCTATTCCTTTGTAGAAAGACACTAATGAACGACTGCCCTAGTAGAATGTGCTTTAGGGCAGGAAGGCAGGTCTTGCCATAGAGTGAGCAGCAGAAATAGATAGCATTTGAAATCCAGGTTATAATAGTTGGGTAAAAGCTTATAGGACATAAGATGCATAAAAACTGGTCAATCTTTCTGAAGGCTTTAGTTTTGTTCAGGTAAAACAGAAGCTGCCTGTGAATGTCTAAGAATGCAAGATCCTTTCTCTCCAGTTCTGGGACTGGAAAGAAGGTGGGAAGATGAATAGCCTAACTGAGAGAGAGCTCATTCACTACCTTAGGCATGAAGGATGGGTTAGCCCTGACAGCCACTATGTGAAAAATAAGAAAGGGGAATGGCCATGAGAGCTTTTAGCACAGAAATTCTCCTGTCAGAGGTGAGGGACCAGTGGAGGATGGTTTTCCAAGTAAAGAATTTTAAAGAAGCAGAAGTAGCTGTCTCAAAGGGAGGCACAGAAAGCTTTTCAAACACAAAATTAAGATCCCAAGGGAGGAAGAGATGTGTTTCCTTGGGGGGAGGGGTTAAGATACAGAAATTCTCTGAGGAAAAGCTTGACCTCTAGCCTAGCCATAAGTGGGTGGCTAAGGAGACCACCAGCACTGATGAAAGACAAATTAACTTTTATGAAAGAATAGGCTAAGCCTTGAGCAAAGAGGTTCGCAGAGGTATTGCAGAACCATAGGGACTTGTGCTAAGAGTGGATCCCGACTCTGTTTGCAGCATGAGAAAGAAAATCACTTCCACTGTGCACTGTAAGATTTTATAGTAGTGGGTCTCGTAGCCTCTTGTATAACCTCTTCATAGAAAAGATGTCTTTGAGGGAATAAAATCCTATTATCCATACTGTCAAGTTGAGAGATGAAAGATTCAGGTAGAGCAGCAATCCATTCTTCTGATTTGTCAGGTCCAATGACATCTATAACTTTCAAACAAAAAATCTTAAGGTAAAAAGGAAGGTTCCTCACAGAGGCACCTCTATGGATAAAACGAATGAAGCAAAGGTACCAATGATCAAACAGTGAACAGTCCAATTGATGCACAACCTGCCCTTGGGCTGGAGTCGATAAGTCTGGTGTTTCATGCTTGTATGTCAATCTTTATACACCAATGCATATGAACTAAGGCCATATGATGGGCATACAACCTAAGGAAGGTAAAGCTTTGGTAGGCCTGCACGATATCAGTGGTGAAAACCCATTTGACAGGAATACTGGAAAAGTAATTTCAGTCAGGACATGGGGGAGATAGATAGTTTGGCTTAAAGTAAACCCTGATAACACTTCATGCACAATAGGATTAGTTCTCTAAGAAACTCTGCCCCTATGGAAAATGATAGGGGTGACTCTCCATAAGAGCTTGCAAGTCTGATATCCTTATTGCAGATGGCAGAGCAATCAGTAAAACAGTTTTCCATATTAAGAACCCCAACTCAGCCAAATTAGCATGTCGAAATGGAGCAAGATTTAGCTTTACTAACACAAAATTAAGATCCCAAGGAGGGGCCACTGGTTTTCTTGGAGGACTCTTATGCAAAAGCCCTTTCAAAAACATTTTGTCATGAAAGAGGGCCACCCATGGGCAGACATGCTGAAATGGCTGATAAATGAAATCTGCACCAACAATAAGAAAGGCCATAGAATAGCAATGAACGCAAATATTGTAATATCAGAGAACTAAGCCCAGAATGGGTGCTAGTTATGTTGCTGGCATGAATTACAAAACCTTTTCCATTTGATAATTTAAGACTTTCTAGAGGCAGATTTTCTTGCCTCCCCTCCATTAGTATCTGCTGCACATCCTCAGTTAACAGCTGCCTAAAAGGAATTAAGACACTATCATCGAGGCAGTCCATTGAATTTGAATGATATTGGGGTGCAACAAACACCATTGTTCTTGGGCAAGTAGATCCAGTCTGTGAGGAAGCTTGTGGTAATTGCCCCTGGCCTTTTCCAAACAAAGGAAGAACCACAGTTGCCTGGGCCAGAAGGCAGTCACTACAATGATCTCAGGGGACTCCTCCTACATCTCTAGAAGTGCCCTGGTTATTTAGTGGAAAGCGTAGGAAAGCATAAAGGAATATTCCAAAGAAGAAAAAGAAACGGCATCCATCTTCCAGGCCTTCTTGCATAGGGTCCTGGAACAGAATCGTGCCAGTCGAAATTTCAGAGAGGAGGCAAAGAGGTGTACTTGAGAAGCTCCCCACATATGGATCAAATCTTGGAAAAAAAAAACCCTGATCTAGTTCCCATTTGCGGGTATCTGTCCTGGTCTTCCTCTGCTTCTCTACCACACAATTTTGCTCTGACAGAATGTAGGCTGCCTGCAGAGTGAGCTTGTGCTGTGAAGCTATATCCCAAGCTATCATGGCTAGTCTAGAAAGGAGTGCAACCTATTTCCCTTCACTTATTCATGTACCACCACATCTCTATGGTATCATCTGTCAAGGCATTTATCAGGGCAAACAACTCCTTCATATTTATGTGCTTGCATCTGTCTTTGGCATCCCATACCCCCTGCACTTTTATCCTCCTAAAACTGCTACTCAAGTAAAGTCTGAGGCATCTGTGGAGACCGACTCCTTTGGAGCAGGGAAGGAGACTGGAATAACTGAATTTAGGGTTATCTCCACCAAATGATTTCTCTTCTGACAAACCCCAGCACTGGGATTTGAAAAGACAAAGACATTTCAGATACCGCTGTATCATCCTTGTGCAGTCTTGCCAAGAGTATGCGGAGGATCACAGATATCAGGAGATCCCAAAATCCTGGTGCACTCCATTACAGTGATTGAAATCTGAGTGGAAAACCACACACATAGACCAAGATATACCTCTTATTTTTTTCAGTACAAGAAAAGCACTTTGAGCTGAGGTGTTTTTCTAATCTCCCAGTAACACAATCTTGTGAAGGATTCAAAGAAAGACTTTTGAATGTTCTGCTGCAATCCCAGATATTTCTTACCCAAAAGAAAGATGACACTGAAAAAGACTATGCAAAGATAAGCAAGTAGTCTAAATATGTAAAAATGTGGATACCCTGTAGCCTGCAAACAGCTGTAACTGGAATTAGACTCTTCGTGAACACAGTTGGTGCAGTGGATAGTCCAAAGGGTAAGGCAGAAAACTGATTATGTGATCCAGACATACAACACCTTAAACATCTTAAGTCTGGATAAATAGGGAGGTGACTAGCATTTAGGTCTAGTGTTACCAGGAAGCGTGTAAAAAGAACAGGTAACTGGTTGTGACGTCACATCATTCTGAATTTGGGCACTATCACAATCAGGTTTAGGAAAGAAAGATCCAGAGCTGGTCCAAGAGCATTTTCTTTCTTTGAAACTAGGAACATCTATGAATAACCTTTGTCCACCTGGAAAGGAGGAACTGGGAAGGAGGAACTGGTACTATCAGTCCTTGGAACAGCTTGGGATGAAGCAGCAGTGGAAACAACAGAGTCTGGATTTAGAGGATGAGGAATGACCCCCCCACCCCATGATAAGAACATATTTCCTCCCACTGCCATCTGTAAACTTAATGAATTATTTTCAGAATTCATTTGTCTGAAACTGTTGCCAAAGAGTAAAAATGGAGATTCAGACCTTCTGGAAGCAAAAAGGGCCAGAGGTGGGAGGAAAGCGCAAGGACTCTTGAATAGTCATTCATTCAGACTTGGGCCTGTCCTTCATTTTGGGAGGTTTGAGTATTCTTTCTGGAATGCCCTTGCCATTTCTTCTTAAACATCGGTCTACCTGCTTCTGCTTTTTGACCAAACTGGATGAAGATATAGAAAACTCCTTGGAAAATGTCCAAACACTAAATCCAAGGGCAAATTTAAAATCTCATTTTATCATCTGGGAGACTCTGAAAATGCAGCCCTACAAACCTCCTCAAAACAGTGCCAGTGGCCATTGGAATAAGAATTATACACACATACAGAGTAAACAGAGTAGTGACCTGTGCAACAGAAGAAATGAAAAAGAAGTTGTGTCTTACCAGAATGTTCCATCTGTGTTGTAGATCTTTGTTCATTCATTAAAAATAGGACCTGCATTCCATCCTCGGAACCGATATGGCCATTTCCAAGATCGCGCCAGGCAAAAACTCTCAGTTAAGACCTACCCATAATTCCCCTCTCCTAGTTACTCCAGACTGAGTTTGCCCACCCCTAGATAATAGATGTAGTAACAGAACAAATACTAGAAGGCTCTGTCTGAGCAAATACCCTAACCAGGAGTTCTTAAAGTCCACCTGGAGTCCAGGTAGGGGGAAGAAGGGCGAGAAGTAATAAATGAACAAAGATCTACAACACAGATGGAACATTATGGTAAGACATAACTTCTTTATCTGATGTTGTAAACCTTTGTTTATTCATTACAAATAGGACTGAGTCCCCAGCTACTTGAGTCCTGGATGGCCCTAAGGAAGGATATTCCTGAGCACCATAGAACCAAAAGATGCTCGTCCCCTGGAGATCAAATCCAGTTTGTAATGAGAGATAAAGGTATGAGGTCTTGCCCAAGTGGCTGCTGTGCAGATATCATCCAAAGAGGCTCTGGAATGAAATGTACAAAAGTAACCACACATCGGGTAGAACGAGCCTTTATTCTCGAAGGTAAGGATAGCTTATTCTGTTGGTAGATAAAGGTAATGACGTTTCTAAGCCAGGAGGATAAAGTCACTTTGGAAACAGGTTTACCCAATCTGGGTCCTGCAAAGGCCACAAACAACTGATTTGTTTTCCTGAAAGATTTGGTCCTGTCCAAATAACAATGAAGCTGCCGATGCACATCAAGGGTGTGCAAAAGGTACTCCCCTCTATTAGAATGCTGAGGGAAGAAAACCGGCAGGTCAATAGATTGGTTAATGGAAAAGCCAGAAATGACCTTGGGCAAGAAAGAAGGGTTAGTACGAAGGGACACCCTATCCGTGTGGAAGATCAATTAAGGTCTCTTGACACTCAAGGCCTGCAGTTCAGATACTCTTCTCGCTGAAGTAAGTGCTATTAGAAGTAAGTTTTTCCATGACAAAAACTTTAAATCACATGAATCAAAGAGCTTGAAAGGAGAACCTGTGAGAAACTGAAGTACCAAAGTCAAGTCCTAGGGTTCTAAGGGAAGCTTGACTGAATGTTTAACGTAATACTCCTTTCAAAAAGGTCTTGCATAGGCGGTGCGACACTAACTGAAGAATTATCAAGACAATTATGAAAAGTGGTGATAGCTGCTAAATGTACAGTAATCGTCGATGCTGAGGCTCCTGCATGTAAGAGTAGCCCGGTATTGTAGGATCTTTTGAATAGGCATAGAGAAAGGGTCTAAGTTCTGATATTTGGCCCAAATAGAGAACCTAGCCAATTTACTAGAATAAACTCTCCTGGTTGAAGGTTTGTGTGAAGCCATAAGAATTTCACGAACAGGAGATGGGATGTCAGGCAGCCTGGCAATCAATGGAAATGGAGGAACCAAGCTGTGAACTTGAGACTGTGCAGGTTCAGATGTATCAGTCCCTGAGGATGAGATAACAGGTCTTGGAAATAATCCAGGCTCCACGGGCTGTGAATCAGATGAGGCCATAGAAACGGAAACCAGACTTGACGGGGCCAGTAGGGGGCAATGAGGATCACTTTGCTTCTCAACCTCTGAGCTTTCTGGAGAAATTTTGGAATGAGGGAAAATGGGGGAAAGGCATACAGAAGACCCCGGGGGCCAATTGTGCATTAGAGCATCCCTCGGTGGTTCCCTTTGAGGGGGGATCAGGGCAAAGTAGCTTCTGCATTTGTAATTTAGGGGGGAAGCAAGGCTTGCCCCAGCGTTGGAAGATCTGATCTGCTGTTACAGGGTTGAGGGACCACTCATGAGGCATCAGGATGTTCCTGCTCAGGTTGTCCGCAATAAGACTGGAACTCCCGAGAATGTGCATTGCTATAAAGAAGCGGTTGGAAGCTATCACCCAGTGCCAAATCCTCATGGCTTCCCCACACAGGTGGTAAGTCATGGTTCCGCCTTGCTTGTTGATATACCAGACGACTGACATGTTGTCTGACTGAATTGCAATGGTCCCAGAGGGTAGGGATGCATGGAACGCTTGCAACGCTAAGAGAACTGCCCTCAGTTCCAGGACATTTATGTGCAAACTGGCCTCCATGGCGGACCAGGTGCCTTGGACAGCCTTTGCCTGGAAATACCCCCCACCCTAACATGGAAGTGTCAGTGGTCACCGTGGCTGTGGGCTGGGGAAGACAGAATGGTCGACACCAAAGATTCGTTTTTTGGTTCATCCACCATAACATTTCTTCCTTGCAATGGTTTGTGAGACGTATTATGTGGGTGAGTTAGCAACGACCACTGTGCAGAAAGGAGCCACTGTAGGATTCTCATGTGCAGTCTCGCCAGTGGTACTCACGTAATGGCAGCCGCCATGGAGCCTATGAGTTCCAGTACAAGACGTGCTGGTACATAGGTCTGAGGAAGATGGTCTTGGACTTGGTGTCTTATTTTCGAAAGCCTGTGAGGGGGGGAGAGAAGCTTGACAGGATGTTGTGTCGAAGACCGCTCCAACAGATTCCAGTGTCTTCATTAGGGACATTTGAGATTTGTCCTTGTTGATTGAAATCCCCAAGCGGAGAGCGAGACCTTGAGTGCAAGAGAGGTTGCGGACTAGGAGATTCTTGGTTGGAGCGGTAAGGAGCCAATCATCTAGATAGGGAAACACCTCGAATCCGTGTAGTCGAAGATGAGCTACCACAACTGCCATACGTTTGGTGAACACTCAGGAGGCTGTCGAGAGACCGAATGGCAGTGTCCTGAACTGGTACTGATTGGCCCCCAGCAGGAAGCGGAAAAACCTCTGGGAGTGGTAATTCATCTTTATGTGGTAGTACTAGTACATGTCCTGGAGGTCTATAGAGCACATCTAGTTGTCCCTCCCTAGGAAGGGAATAATGGACTGTACAGTGACCATCCGGAATTTTTGAGGTTTGATAAATTTGTTCAGTAGACTGAGATCCAGGATTGGTCTCCAGTCCCCCGTCTTTTTTGGCACTAAAAAGAACCTTGAGTAAAACCCAGATCCTGTCTGGTCTGGTGAGACTGGTTGGATGACTTTTCCTTAGCAGCTTTTCTATTTCTAAGGCTGCTAATTCCCTCTGATTGGGTGGTACATTGGGGATTCGTTTGACAGGTCTGGGAGTTAAATCGAATGGTATTTGGTAGCCTCTGGATATTATTCTCTGCACCCTAACATCGGCAGTAATAAGATGCTAGGTTGGTAGATGCAGAGAAAAACGATCCATGACTGCTTCCAGAGGAAAGCAATCAGGCCACTGCTCAGGAGCACTGGCAGGGTCTGCCGGAAAAAGAATCTGTAGTACCCTGGTTACATGGACCCCCTCTACCCTGAAAGGGGCATCTTCCATATGAGTTAACCCCCTCTGCCCCAGGGGGATTGTTCACCCTGAGTGTCAGGAAAAGATCCTTGGGATTTCTTGAACCACATTTTTCCTCCCTTCTGGTTCCTGGAGTAGGACCTCTGGAGGATGGAAAAGCATATGCCCAGAGCAGACAAGGTCTTTCAGTCTTTCTCACTACATGCAAATTTGTCTCGTACGTCGAGTCCAAAAAGTGCAGATTCATCGACAAGTGCATTGATGAAAGAAGATTTAAAGGGGTCTGCAAAGTCACACAACCACATTCAAGCATTACGTCTCATGACAATGCCTGATGCGGAAGCTCCAGATGCTCCCTCAGTAGTGTGAGATATCAAATGCATAGAAGAGTTTGAGATGGATTCAAGGGTAGCTAGCTGCGAGGCGGCAGTATCACGCACCTCATCAGGCAGTACCCCCACCAAAGAGGAAGACATTTTGGAGATTAAGCCTCTTTGGAGGCGAGTAAAGTGTGTCAGATAGTTCAGCAACCAAATAGAGAAGGTCGCTGAAGCATAGGTCCACTTCCCTAGTCTATCCATGGTCCAGGACACCTTGTTTGGAGGATGGACAGTGGAACTATCTTCTGCCAGTTCCCTCTTGGTGGCCACCGCCACGACCGTAGAATCAACTGTCAACTGCTTGGACCAGTGGGGCTGGTCTTCAGGTGTAGATAAAATTTTGTCTGGCCTCAGAGTGACAGGTTCTACATTGTCCGGGGCCTTCCAGGCACACTGCACAAAGGAGTTTAATAAGGTCATCTGCCAGTGGAGTCACCCAGGAAGTAGATGTCCGGGCACGGAAGCCCTGCAAGAACACAGATTCCTCAGAAGGGGGGTTAGAGGACTTCCAGGCTCCCTGCTGCTTGAGGATTTCGAGAATGTCTCCGAATGAGATGTCGTCCATGGGAGACTGTGGTGACCCTTCCCCCTCATCATAATCAAATGTCTTCGGTGATGGATTCCTCCGGGGAATCAAGGTGCTTCCTCTTGCACCATTTCTTCCGGGGTGGCTCCCCCAGCGGGATCTTCTGAGGAAGACTCTGAAGAAGGGGTTCCCTTCAAAGAAGGTTCTTGTGACTCCCGTGCCCAGGGTCCCAAAACAGAGGGTTGAGAGAGGTACATGCTGGGGGGGGGGGTTCTGATACTAATGTCACTGTTGCTGTGAGCCTTCGGAGTGAAGGACTCTCTCCACCACCCAGACACAGCAGGTCCACCCAAGGAGGGATGGAAGCCTAGAACCGGGAGGGACAACCTCAGAACCGGGGTCACACCCTGCCCTGAGGAGCCCACCTTCAGGTGAGGAGCTCCAAGAGAATTGGAAGCAGCCAGAGCCATGGACATAGACAGCGCCAGCAAAATAATAGGCGCCGGGCTAGGTACCAAGGTATGGAAGGGCCAAGCACTGCTCTGAGAGAGTATTGGCTTCACTGGAGCCGATGCAGCAAGGGTCAACTGTGCCGAGAGGGGAAACACTGCTGTCGGAGCAGAGACAGTATGCACCAGAGTGGACAAAATCTTCTAATCCTGGTTAAACATTAGGATCTGCTTAATAACTTCCATTTTTTATAAATTCTAATACTTCTGCTGAGAAACTGTAATTTCATTCTGTTCCCATTTAAATAATGTTTTCATTTTGGAAACTGTCTCAGAAAAAAGATAGGTAAATCTTGGGGGGGGCAGAAAAATTCAAATTCTTCAGAATCAAACTGATCTGCCCGAGAAGGATTAATAGATGAAATCTTCTCCAAACCAATTGCCGGATCTTCAGAATGAGAATATTTGTCAAAAGGAGTTTAAAAAAACAAACTCAGTGAGAAATCAGACTTTACTAAGAAGGGCTTTATTTAAGCCTTTAATTTTTTAAAGTCTAACAAGTAGACATTTGCCTAGTTGTGAGGTTCAGCAACAAGTGTGCCTTCCTCTGAGACAGACAAGTGTTTCTCCCTTGCTCACAGAGGACAATCCAGAAGCCATATAATCCCCACCCCTTTAGTGGCCTCCCAAGGAGTTACACTAGAGGGACCCAGGGAAAAGATGTGTGGTCTGCGGAACCAGATATGACCACAGAAGAGTCACTCATCAGTGGCTGAGGAAGGGAAGAAGTCTGCTTAACTTGCAAAGGTTCAATGGAATATTTATTCTTCTTGTGCATGATGGCAAATGGGACCAAAGAGACTGTAGCCTCTCCATGTTTAGCCAAGGAAGGAGAGTGAATCAAGGGTAGTAGAGCCTGACAGAGTCTGCAAACATCCCGATAGAGAAAAACTCAGAGTACAGAAAAAATATACAGTGAAATCTCCAAAAACATTTGTACAAGTCCTTATTAAAAAAAGTAAACAATTCTGTAAAAATCACTTGAGAAAAAACTTTAACAGGTTTTCTTAAAACAAATTTAATGAAAAAAAACCCCACTTCTGACAAACATCTCTTTTAACAGCCCATTAAAAAATACTACCTAGATAAAAGAAAGTTTTGTCAAGAAATACCGTTGTATTAATAAAGATTTGTGAAAGTTTTTTTCTAGGTGGGTAATTATCTGCCTAGCAATGAAGAAGCGCCAGTTGACCATCGATCCTCTGAAGCTTGCAAGAGGCAAGCACTTCAAAGGCACACATGGGATATTAAACCTTATATACTATAGTTAGAGTTTATAACCTGACACATTAATTTTCAAGTCTATTTATCTATAAAATGCTTTTCAACAGTTTTAAGTTTACATGCCATTAAGTGCATTGTCAAAATTATAAAAAACTGCTGACAGGAATTTCTTTTAAGGATAACTAGCGTATAGTAATACAGACAGCAAGCATTACTAATAAAACTCACTTGCCTCTGTTCAAGATAAAATTTAGACTGAATAGTACAGTCTGTTGCCAAGTCAGCTTTTGCAGAGCTAGCTTGAAATGACAGATTTTACTGTTAATAATGTAATGGAGACGCTGTTTTGAAAATATGTTCTTCAATGCAGCAGCCTCAAGTTTTAAGTTCAAGCTGCAGACTGTCCGCCCTAATAAGGACTGTTACAGAGACTACTGTCCAGCCAAAGAACAAGTGGGAATCGAGCCTGCATTTAACGTCAGACATTTGCTAAACTGACCACGCCCCCCAGGGAGACAATTCCACAGTGTGGTTGCTCTGACATAGACTCTAGCCTTGACCTTAAGTTTTATTGATGTTCTTGTGGAGACAGATTGTTATGCATGTAAAAGGAGTCATCAGTGCAGTAAAATCAAGCTGGCATCCGTAATCCCACAGTGGAATCTGTTTAAAGCTTTATTTAAATTCCCCAGATAAATCTGTAGTACAGATAAAACAGATTCACTGATTTTAATAACATCACTTAGTACTTTCATACTATTGACCTTTCTGGGGAATATATACAGAGTATCTTACTTTATAACAAAAGCCATCAAATAAATAGACAATGACACACTATCAAGATATTTTAAACTGATAATATCTGAAGACCTTGAATAAATGGTACACAAAAATTAGATTCATAGCACCATAAGTTATTACTTTTAAGATATACTGCACAAGAGTGTCAACTAGAAGGTCCTTGGAAAATGAGATACCCAAGTCTTTGAAACAGTCAGCTGCATTGACTACACTAAACTGCATGCATATGCAGATCTGTGTTAACAATATGAAGGTCATAGAGCTGAAAATATATTAACTACGGATCAACGAAAGTGACCAAAGTGCTCCCTTGATGTTATTGGCAAATATGGCAGAATGACAAACGATTAACACACAAGTATAACAAATAAGGTCACCTAAACAGATTTCACGCAGGATTGATGGCGTAAATGAGGTTATTTCTAAACTTGGGCAACAAATACAAATGCTACTGCGCAGACTCCACTTCATTTAACATAGATGATCTACTTTTTGTTATAAAATAAAACAATTATCCATTGAGGTGCCTTCTGTTTCCCTTTCCACAGCCAAAAAAAAAACCACACACAGCCAATCTTCATATTCTTAATCTACTAAGAAAAGCAGACAGCATTCTCCCCCTTGGCATCCCAGACAGCATAATACTCTTGTTTAAGTGTTAAGTCAAATCCAACAACAGGATTTTTTTTTTAAACTTTGGTAAGCAAGCACTCTACTTCCTGTCTCTTAAGTTACTCACACCTTCGAATTTGGGCAACATGCAAGATAATACTACAAAATGGTCATATTTTAGGAGATTTCATTATTAAGTATGTCTGTAGTTGCTTGCAATGTGAACATTAGCAAAGTTTCAGGAAAGGTAAGGATCCAGTTAAAAGGGAAAAAAACAGTTCAGACTTTACATTAAAAAAGCGGCGGAATTTTACTTAACTTGAATTTCTATTGCAACTGCTGTCCCTTTTCCTATTCATGTTCTACACATCTTTTTCACTGTGCACTCATGTTATAGTCTCTACTCCCTGCCAAATCAGCAAGATACAAACTATTTGATTAAACTGTCCTTAAGAAAATGGCATGCCATAACAGCACTGTTAAATTTTCTGCAAGAAACAACATCTAGGAGCACATGCTTCATGGTTCATCATCAGACAACCTTCAACACAGTGAGTATCCCACCACCACTCCAAATTCACCACAAACACCTACTATCGTGCTTTGTTTTCAACAACATAAGAACTCATATTACACACACAAAAACAGGCAAAAAAAATAGAAGTCATCCCACTGTGTAGTCCACAATGAAAACATCTTTAGAAAATGCAAAACATGCAAGTTTCTTCTAATAACAAACAGCATAAAATACATGTGGGCTCAAACAATTAACCAATCGCTCTTTAAAAAGAAGCTACAATATATGCAAGCCCGCTCATGCAAATGGGTACAAACCAAGCTGGTGCTTCGAATTAAACCGGTGTCTGCACTAGAACTCTACAAAAGTTATAAAAAAAAAAAACAAAAAACAGCACTTTTACAATTCAAATACAAATTCTAAGGCAGTATCCAGAACAGTTTCCAAGCATGCATTTCACATACTGATCCTGAATTTCTTATCTGTTCAGAGGCTCACTACAGAAAGATGAAGACTGCACGCAAAGAAAAAAACTTATTCACAAACATATCAATCAATTAAAAGAGCATTTATAACATTCAAGCTTCCTGTAGTTAAAAACCATGGAGTTTCTTCATCTGTATGAAATGCAACTGAAAAAAACAATTATTTTTAATGGTTAACATGAAATGAACTGTTCTGTGTTAGTAAGTCTGTTCATCTAAATTCATCCTGGTGATGTTACAGATCAACACTATAAAGGTTTTCATTAAAAAGTACTATTTTCTGCTTAACATTCCAACAAAGAATCAATTTACCTGTATGAGCTTCACATCTCTGACCTCTTGAAGTATAAATGAAGTTTATAAATGCTTAACGCTACCTCAGAAATGACTTTTTTTTTTTTTTTTTTGCAAAATATATTTCAGGGTTCACTACTAAAATGTCAGCACTCATCACAAGTGCAAACACACTGACATTTCAGGAGAAGAGCTCTTCTCTTTTCAACTTAACTTTTTTTTATGGGGGTCAAGCAACTTTGTTTAAAACCTCGAGGAAAACTTACAAAGAATATAAAAAAATAAGTTATGTACTTACCATAACATTCCATCTGTGTTGTCCATTTTCATTCCTCCTCGACTGATGGTTTTGGATCCGACTCTGCCACTGTAACAGCCTGTGGCAACCTTGAACTCGAGCTTCTCCCTTACCCAGAATGCACCACCCCATTACCTCAAATCCTGCTTGCGGATTATAGCAGAAGACGAACACTTTATTAATATAGAAAAAAAATTAAGCAGAACTATATCAGATAATGGAGCACAAAGATATATCTGGACTCAAAGGCAAGGTAAAGACACAAGACTGGCTCTATCCACTTGCACTTCAGACAACCTTAGAAGGGGGTTGGTGGGTAGGAAGTCGAGCAGGAGGAATGAAAATGGACAACACGTGGAATGTTATAGTACTTAACTTCTTTATCTGATGATGTCAAGTTTCATTCCATCTTCGAATGATGGGACAGAGTCTCCTGGACTATAATCCCAGGGTGGGCTTGAAGAATATTCTTGAGCACCAAGAAGCCAAATGATGCTCTACTTCTAGAAACTAAGTCTAGCTTCTATTGACATATGAAGGTGTGAGGTGAAGTCCAAGCTGCTGCTGTACAAATATCATTCATGGACACTCTTGACTGAATGAAAGGCTGAGGAAGCTGCGATCAATCTTGTAGAATGAGCATGCAATTGCTTAGTTAAGGGCAAATTAAATTTATCGTAAATGAAAGAAATGCAATTAATGAGCCATCTGGCTAGGGGAAACTCTTGACAGTGGCTTGCCCAATTTCTTTTGCACAAAATAAATGAATAACTGATCTGATTTTCTGAAGTCCTTTCTTCTGTGCAAGTAGAAACATAATTGCCTATGCCTAGTGAATGCAACAAATATTCACCTTTGTATAATTTGGGAAGAAAACTGGAAGGCTGACAGATTAGTTAATGTCAGATTCTGATACATCTTCAGGAAAAAGGATACATAAGTTTGAAATATAACTATCTTTAAGAAAAATTAGGTATAGAGACTTCATCGATAAAGCCAGAATTTCTGAAATGCATCTGGTCGAAGTAATGGCCGCCAAAAATAAAGTCTTCCAAGACAGAAATTTGAGACTGTAAGTACTTGCAGGTTCAAAGAGCGGAAAAAAGTACAGTTGTGTACACTTACCATAAATGTAGATGTTCGAGTGCATTCGCTGTTGCAGTCATTACATTCGGGTAACCTGCTGGCAGGTTGCCCACAGTCGGCCTGATTAACAAAGTCTTGGGTCCTGTGTTGCTTGCTGTCCCTTCTTCCATGACGTCAGGTCGTCAGGGGTATAAAACATGCAGCAGACACCATTACATCAGTTTTTCTTGCCCCAGATATCAGGTGCCCCCCCAAATGGGGAGCAAATCAAATTAGAAACATAAAAAATATACCTCCAATCCCAAAAGCAAATACACCAAAAGGGCTTTTAAGCATAGTGAAAGAAAGTAGAGGTATAGCCAAAGAAAAATAGGGGGCTGGAGGGAGGGTAACCAGGACTGCAACAGTGAATACACTCGAACATCTACATTTATGGTAAGTGTACACAACTGTATTATGTTCTTCATGTTTTACTGTTGCAGTCATTACATTTGGGTACGTTCCCAAAGCAATGGTTGGGTGGAGGGAATTATACAGCATTAGGACCAGCTATAAGGCCATGCAAGACAGCAGTGGCAAAGCCAGCTCTGGATTTAGAGAAAAGTGGTAAATGGTAATGTTTGGTGAACGTATGAACTGAGCTCCAGGCAGCCGCTTCTAGAATGTCCCTGGTAGGAATGGAAAGGCTGCAGAAGTAGATGCAGCCCTGCTGGAATGTGATCTGATCCCCTGGGGGATAGTTTTTCCATGGTGCAAATATCAGTAATGAATACAATGGCTTATCCATTTGTAAATGGTTTGCTTTGAAATAGTCTTTCCCTCTGCCCCTGTAGCAAATGCCACCAGCAGTTCAGATTTTCTTTGAGATTTTGTTCTGCTTAAGCAAAATCTAATTTGTCTGTACACATGCAATGAATGCAGAATCCGCTCCCCATTGTTCTGTGGATTGGGAAAGAAAGTTGGCAAATGAATGGTCTGATTAAGAGCCACACTGGATACCACCTTAGGCATGAAGGATGGATTGGTCCTGAGAGATACCTTGTCCGCATGAAAAATGATGAAAGGCTCCACTGCCATAAGAGCCTGTAATTCGGAAATCCTTTTAGCTGAAGTGACTGCTAAAAGGAAAGCTGATTTCCAGGAGATAAATTTTAAGTCTGCAGTAGCAGCTAGTTTGAAAGGAGGGAGGGTGAGATTTTCCAATACAAAATTGAGGTCCCAGGCACGGGTTGGAGCTCTCCTGGGTGGTCTTAAGTTTTGGCCCCTCTGAGATACTGCTTTAGCAGAGGATGAGAGTAGAGGGGAGGTTCTGCATTGTAATGAGCTGAAATGGCTGAGGCATGGAATTATCTCAGTTAAGTATTGTAAAATCTGAGGAATGATGGGCACTGCTGTGCTTATCCCTTGAGATTGATTCCAGGCACAGAATCTTTTCCATTTGTCACCATAAGATTTTCTAGTACTAGGCCTTCTCGACTCCAAAATGACATCCATCACAGGTTTGCTGAGGGATGCTAAGGGTGAATTTTGGTGATTAGCCACACTGCAAGATTCAATGTTTGTAGCAGAGGGTGCATAATTTGGTTGTTCTGCTGAGACAGTAAGTAAGGTGTCTGAGGCAGGTGCCACGGTGGAAGGTGTGACACATTGCGCAGGAGTGGGTACCAGTGTTGGCGAGGCAAGTCTGGAGCAATCATAATCATTTTTGGTTTGTCCTGTTTGACTTTTAGTAGAACTTTGGAGAGCAGAGGCAGAGGGGGAAAGGTATTGACTGATAGGTTTTTCCAGCTGAAGGATAGAGCATCCACTTTCCAGGCTTTTTGTGATGAGTTCTTGTGCAAAATTTGTCCAAATGACAGTTCTGGGGTGAGGCAAAAAGATCTATGTCTGGGCTCCCTCATTTGCGTGTCAAAATGTTGAAAATCCATGGTTCCAGTTTCCATTCGTGTAGGTCCATGAGATTTCTGCTTAGTTCGTCTGCCAGAGTATTCAGTGTTCCTGGCAGGAATTCAGCTTGTAGTTGTACTTGATAGGTCAAAGCCGTGTTCCACAATGCCATGGCTAGTCTGCAAAGGGGGTAGGAGTGTGTACCCCCCTGCTTATGTACCACATACCTGTGGTGTTGTCTGCCTTTATCATCAATTGTCCTGGAAGAAAGTATTCCTTGAAGGCTGTCAGTGCATTCTGTACAGCTAGCATTTTTTTTTATTGATATGAAGGTGTATTTGATTTGGGCTCCATTTGCCCTGAATGCACTTCCCCGCCAGATGTGCCCCCCAAGCATAGTCTGGTGCATCTGTAGTTAGGGCTTGGCCGGCAGGGGGTGGTGTGAATGGCAGTCCCTTGTTTTGGTGGCAGGCCTCTTCCCACCATAGGAACTCTAGTTGCAAGTATGATAAGAATCATAGTTTCCAGGCTGTGACAATGTTGCCTCCATAAACGTTTTAAGTACCACTGAAGTTTCCTCATATGCAGTCTTGCATATGGAATTAAAAGAATGCAGTAGGCCATGAACCCCAAGGCTTGCAGTATTTGCCTTGCAGAAAGCAGGGTTTGTTGTGGCCACCTGTTTGAAGTAAGTTACCAAATGAATATGCTTCTCTGGTGTAAGGAAAGCTATCTGGGCAGTTGTATTCAAGCTTTCACCCAGGAATGTAATTTTTTGAGAGGGTACCAGTTGTGATTTCTTTTCATTTGTAGTGTACCCCAGACAAGTTAGAACCCTTTTTACAAACGCCATATGGTTTAGAATAGTGTCCTGGTTTTCTGCCTGAATTAGACAATCGTCCAGGTATGGATATATTTGAATATTTCTTTGACTGCAAAACGCAATTACTGGAGCCAGGCACTTTGTAAAGACCCTGGGCGCAGTAGATAAGCCAAAGGGCAGTGCAGAGAACTAGTAATGCAAGTAGCCTGCTATGAAGCGGAGGTATCTTCTGCAAGATTCCCTGATTGGGATATGCAGGTAAGCCTCTTTTAAATCTAGAGTTGCCAAACAGGCATCTTTGCCTAGCATAGGAAGTAACTGATGAAGAGTTAGCATCCTGAATTTTGGAATGTCCAGAAAGGTGTTCAGAGTAGATAAGTCCAGGATTGGATGCCATGATTCGTCTTTTCTGGGTACTAGGAAAAGTCTTGAATAGAAACCTTGTTCCTTTTCCTCTTCTGGTACTGGTTGAATAGCTCCCATGCTCATGAGGGAAAGTACTTGTTTCTGGGCCTCTGCCCACTGATTTAGGGGCAGGGCTGGCCATCCGTATGGAAATTAAATCTGTATCCCTGGGATACTACATTTAAAACCCATTTGTCCTTGGTTATAAGTTGCCAGTTTCTTGCATGTAGAGCCAGTTTTCCCCCCAAAGGGGCGGCTAAAAGTTAAGTGCTTGGTAAGTGTAAAGGGAAGTCATTGAGACTGCTTACCATAGGGAGGTGTCTTCTTGTTTCCAGATTTGGAAGAGGAGGCACCCCGTTGTTTTGTTCTGAAAGTCCCTTATGATTGAAACCTGGAGCCTTTGGAATGTCTGGGTTTGACTTGAGTGGCTCTCGAAGGAACTGGAAAGGACCAGTTCTTAGTAGGCCAGTGCCTATTAAATCTTGGAGGTTGCACTTGTAAGAAATATTTGACAGTTTGCATAGATTTAGCTTTATCTTCCATCTTTTTTTTAAAACTTCTTCAACCTTATTACCAGTCCTGTTGTAAAGGAGCATCCAACAATTTTGCTTTAACATGATCAGGCAGACTTTGCTCTTTGAGCCTACCATGCCTTCTTACCACACACCCAATTACAGCAGCCCTGCAAGAGGCCTCCAAAGAATCAAAACCACATTGCAAAGCATGTTTTCCAACTTGTTCAGCTGAATGTAATAAATCCTGTAAATCTTTGTTTTCCACAAAGTCAGAAATTATCATCATTTTCAGTTTAAGCAGTCCCATGATATGCTGTTGATATTTTACCATATGAAATTGACAGTTTAAAACCCTGATTGCCAAGGTTGCAGAAGTGTAAACCTTTTTATCCCATCTATCCAGCGCCCTGGAATCTCTATCAGAAGGGGTAGGATTTTTAGCTGTAAAAGCCTTAATGCCCATGGGACCCTGAGAAATGGTTTCAGGGTCTGCAACAGGATTTTTGAAAAGGAATTTGTGGGAGTCAGGAACCCTGCAGTATCTGTCTGGCTTACAAGGAGCCGGAGGCAGAGAATCAGGAGCCATACTAGATTCTGAAAAAACATCATCAACAATGTTTAGAACAGAAGATTTAGCCAAAGGCCTAAGCTGAGGAAGAAGAAGAAAATCCCCAAGTCTCTTTTTAGATTCAGAGAAATCCTGACTTTCACAGTGGAAATGTTCCCTAAAGGTATGTAAAGTTTCCCCGAAAGAAAAATCCTCAGGAGGAGAAGCAGAAGGAATGGAATCTTCTGCATCCTGAGCCTTCATAAGTAGGTATAGACAATTCCTGTTCATTAGAAGAGTCAGAAGAAATAGAATCCTGTTCAGAAGATTCATAATCAATGCCTTGCCTAGGCCTCTTAGAAGGGCGGGGGGGGGGGGGGTTGGCTACCCCTGATCAGAGTAATTAAATCTTCAGCCATTTTGATCATTTGTTTTTTAGGCATAGGGGCCTGCACATGTGGCCCGGCGTCGGTTTTTTAGGCATAGGTCGAGATTTTGTCCTGAGTGTTGAAGATGGCATTGGTCTAATATACAAATCTGTAGGCCTGAAAACACCCTCAGAAGCCATTGCCTGCACAGCGGCTCCAGACCCTTTCAAGGTAGAGACATCGACAGGTTCCATAACTGAAGCACCTCGCGGCATACCGGACTCCAAATGGGTCTCAGTGGAAACCTGCAAATCAGAAATAGCAGGTATCAGGGGGTGCAAAAGCGCCTCACTGAGTACCGGCAAACTGGCGACTGGCTTAGGATAAGCATCGTCGGCAGTTTTGGACCTCAACGGCCTGTCCTTTTCTTTGCATTTTTTAGGTATTACGGTAGTCTGATTGCTAACAGACGACATTTCTGGATAATTAAAGCGTGAGCCAAAATATTTAGAAGCAAAAAGGTACCGACGTTTGACAGTGCGTTGATTAAATAAAGCACAAAACTGACAGCAATGTATGTTATGGTCAGGGCCTAGGCAAGGAATACAGTACAAATGAAAATCCTTATGAGGTATTTGCTTCCCACAAGTAATGCAATTAACAACTTTTACTGACATCGGTAAGGAGCAAGAAAAAGTTTACACAATGGGGTACTTAGCTTTTTAGTTCAAGACTTCGGATCTGAAACTTGAAAATGAAAATTTCAGGAGTTGGCCGACCGGCACTTGCGAACTGCTTCTGCTTTGGGCATCGTGTGGCAAGAAAGACTGATGTAATGGTGTCGGCTGCATGTTTACACCCCATGACGACCTGACATCATGGAAGCAGGAACAGCAACCAACGCAGGACCCAAGACTTTGTTAAGCAGGCCAACTGAGGGCAACCTGCCAGCAGATTACCCAAATGTAATAACTGCAATAGTGAAACACCAAGAACACCCAAAGCTTGTAGTACCACAGTTAAGTCCCACGGTGGAGTAGGATCTTTAACTGGAGGCCTCAACAGAAGTGTTCCACGTAGAAAGGTTTTGTAACGTTTCTGCGAAGCAAGGGAACAGCCATTAAGACCCACATAAAAACTGGAAATTGCTGCTAACTGAACCTTCACCATAGAATTGGCCCCTTGATCAAAAAGCAAATACAAAATGTCCAGGATAGTATGAATTAGTGCTGAAAAGGGATCCACACAATTTCTCAAGTGCCCAATGTACAAATCTTTTCCATTTACTAGCATAAGTTTTTCTTATAGATGGTTTGAGGTAAGATAATAAATTTCATCAAATCTGGGAAGCATACGTTGTCTGGCTATTACTGGAAATTGAGAAACCAAGTCACCAGCTTGAGCTTTGGAATATTCAGGTGAGCCATTTATGTTGGGTGAGACAGAAGGTCTGAAATGGATCCAGGGTTTATGGATCAAATGAGGCCACAGGAAGGGGAACCAAATTTGTCGAGGCCAAAAGGTAGAATTGAGAATGACCTTGCTCTTCAATCTGGCAGCTCTCTGAAGTAATTTCAATATCGGAGGGATAAGCATACAGTAAACCAGAGGGCTAATCACAACGTAGAGCATCCCTCGGTGACTTCTCCTGGTGGGGGGATACAGGCAAAGTAGCTGCTGCACTTGTTTAGGGGAGATGTAAAGAGAATGCTACAAGGCTTGCCCCATTTTCGGAAAATCATATCCACTATTTTCTGGCTGAATTAACATTTGTGAGGTAACAGAATGCACCTACTCAGTTTGTCTGCTAGTACTTTGGTCTTCCCTGGAATATACATTGCTACAAGAAAGCGGTTGGTAGAGACTGCCCATTACCACACTCGGTGCTTCTAAACACAGTGGGTATGATCTGGTTCCTCTGTTTGTTGATGTTCCAAACCACTGACATATCGTCTGTCTGTATCACAATTGTTCCCTGACAAGAAAGCATCTTGAAAGGATTGCAGTGCTGGGAAGCATCTGTGGTCACTATGGCCTTGGGCTGAGAAGGGACAAAGAGCCTTGTAGTAGTTGTCCTGAATGGATCCACCACATCAGATCTTTGTTGCACAAGTTGGTGATTCGAACTGGGGCAGATAGAGGTGCCATGAAATGGAGCACGGACGAAGGTACACATCAGGATTCGCAAAATCACACAAACGCATCAAGGTATCTCTCCTAATGGCTACCCCTTAACCCACTGCCCTTGAGGCACCTTCCACATTAGAAGCAATCCTCAGTGAGTTGAAAATCAATTGTAGGGTTGCCAGCTGAGAAGTGACTGAATCCTTCACCTCTTCAGACATTGTTCCTTTGAGGGTACCTGAAAGTTCCTTAATCAGCTCCCTTTGAAGTATAGTAAACTGTGCCAAGTATTTCAGAGACCTTAAGACAAAGGCCACTGAAGCATAGAAACACATCCCAAATCTGTCCATCACTCATGACTCATCAGGAGGATGGACAGAGGTACTTGGTTCAGAAAGTTTATTTCTAGTGCCCACTGCCACGACCATAGCATCAACAGGAAGACATTTTGACCAAACCTGCTTAGACTCCGGAGGGATCATAATCCTATCTGGCTTCTTGGTAATGAGTTCAATGGAGTCCGGTTTCTTCCATGCCCACTGAAGCCCAACTCCAGGATCTTATTAGTGGGTGGGTCCAACCAGGTAGTAGACTGGCTAGTACCAAAGTCTCCAGTGCTACACATTCCTCCAAAGGGTTGCTGGACAGAATTACTAAAAAGGACATCTGATCCAAGGTCTTTGGATCCGAGAAATCTTTAGTTGACAGAGACTTAAGAACCGAAGAAACCACTGGAACAAAGAGCTTGAATTTGGTCTTAGATGGATCCAAAGAAAGGGTCGGATCCAATAATTTTCTGCTTCTTCTTTGTATGATCCCAAAAGTACAGTTTTGTACCTACCATAAATGTAGATGTCCGATAGATATGCAACTGCAGTCATAACATATGGGTTGTCCTGCCTCAGGCAGCCCTCGGTCGGCCGAATTCCAAAGTCTGGATCTGGCGTCGGCTGGTGTTGCCTCCTCTCCGACGTCACCACGGCTGGAGTATAAAGGCATCGGCAGACGCCATCTTCTTTAGTGTTTCTTGCCCCAGATGCCAGGTGCCCTCCTAGGAAGGCTAAGTTTGGTAAATGGATAAAAATAATCCCAAACATGCACAACAGTAATAAACAGATACACCATAGGAATACCCCCAGCTAATGGGAAAAGGGGTAGGGACCCAAAAAGAAGGATACAGAGGGGTAGTTGGGAGGGAAAATCCAACTGCAGTTGCATATCTATCGGACATCTACATTTATGGTAGGTACAAAACTGTACTATGGCCTTCAAGAATGCAACTGCAGTCATAACATATGGGTTGAATACCATAGCCAAGCTGGGGGTGGATGGAACTAAGATAAGGATGGTGTAGCTAAAATCCCCTGCAGGACTGCCGAAGCAAAGCCTGCTCGGGATCTGGAATATAAGGGCAGGTTGTAGTGCTTGGTAAATGTATGCACGGAGCTCCATGTAGCAGCCTCTAAAATGTCCTTTGTTGCCACTCCTCTTAGGAAAGCTGTGGAAGTGGCCATAGCTCTGGTGGAATGTGGCCTAATATTGGCTGGCACACCTTTTCCATGGAAAGAATAGCAGAATCTGATGCAATGTCCAATCCATTTTGAAATTGTTTGGAGATTGCTTTTCCTTGCACTCCAGCAGCATAGGCTACAAACAGTTGGTCAGACTTTCTGGTGGCCTTAGTTCTGTCCAAGTAGTAATGTAGTTGTCTGTGCATGTCCAAAGTATGCAGCAGCTTTTCCCCCCTATTTTGAGGATTGGGGAAGAATGTAGGCAGGTGAATAGCTTGATTTAGAGACACCCTGGAAATAACTTTGGGCATGAATGTAGGATTGGTTCTTAGAGAAACTCCGTCTTGATGAAAAATGAGGAAGGGAGGCACTGCCATGGGTGCCTGTATCTCCGAAACTCTTCTTGCAGATGTGACTGCCAATAAGAAGGCCGTCTTCCATGAAAGAAATTGCATTTCTGAACTTGCTGCTGGCTCAAATGGAGGAAGAGTTAATTTTTCCAACACATAATTGAGGTCCCATGCAGGTACTGGCTGATTTCTGGGAGGTTTGATATTCTTTATTCCCCTTAGAAACTGTCTTAGCAAGGGATGAGAAAACACTGGAAGGTCACAGTTGCATTTTGCTGAGATTGCTGAAGCATGAATCTTTATTGAAGAGTATGAAAGTCCAGTATGAAGTAGTTCTGCCAAGTATTCTAAAATCTTAGGTATACTCGGTAATGCTGTGTCCTGACCCCTGTTGGCATTCCAGATGCTGAATCTCTTCCATTTGGCTGAATATGTTTTTCTTGTGGAAGGTCTGCATGCTTCCAGCAAGATCTCTTGAACCGATTTTGGTAGAGAGTTAGGTGGAGAAGTCATGTTAGTCTCCAGGCTGTCAGATGTAATGATTTCAGGTCTTGATGTACAGTTCTGTAATTGTGTTGTGTTAGGAGCAGGGGCCAGAGAGTCAGAGGCCATGGTTTGGTCCGAGTTATGGTCAATAGCAATGGGTTCCAGTGTTGCCTTGGCCAGTCTGGAGCTATCAAAATACCTGTTGGGTGTTCTGCTTTGATCTTCAGTATCACCTTGGTCAGCAGAAGCAGAGGAGGGAATGGATACATTTTTAGAGAATTCCAGCTGAAGGAGAGAGCATCCGTCTTCCAGGCTAGAGGATGGTGAGTCCTTGTGCAGAACCTTTTCAGGTGATGATTTAAGTGGGATGCGAAAAGATCTACATCCGGTCTTCCCCATGTCTTCGTCAGTTGAGAGAAAATGTGAGGATGCAACATCCATTCGTGTGGATCCATGAAATTTCTGCTCAGGTTGTCCGCCAGTACATTGTCCTTGCCTGGTACAAACTGGGATTGTAAATGTATCTTCAGGCTCAGGGATTTTTCCCAGAGAAGCATTGCTAGTCTCCAGAGGGGATAAGAGTGAGTGCCTCCCTGCTTGTTTATGTACCACATGACAGTGGTGTTGTCTGTCCTTATCAGTAAAGGTCCTTGTTGTACTGATTTTTCGAAAGTCTCGATAGCATGTATCACTGCCAACATTTCCTTTTGGTTTATGTGCAGATGTCTTTCCTTTGGGGTCCATTGCCCCTGAATGCACCTGTCCTCCATGTGCGCCCCTCATCCATGGTCTGAGGCGTCTGTTGTAATCATTTGGCCTGCTTGAGGTCTGTTGAAAGGCATACCTTTGTTTTGCTGACTGGCTTGGGCCCACCATAAAAATTCTTTTTGCAGGCATGGAATAAGTGGGATTATGTCCTCTAGGCCTTGGCTGTGTTGAGACCATAAGTTTTTTTAAATACCATTGCAGCTTTCTCATATGAAGTCTTGCCAAAGGTATCAGAAGGATGCAAGATGCCATGAACCCCAGGGCTTGCAGGATTTTTCTTGCAGTCAGCTGGGAGAGTTTTGCTAGGCCTTTGAAGTACTCTGGTAAATGCTGCTGTTTTTCCTCTGTGAGGTAGGCCATTTGGTTTTCTGTGTCCAGTTTGGCTCCTAAGAAGTTAATCTGTTGGGATGGCAGTAGCTTTGACTTCTGAATGTTGACTGTGTATCCCAAGGCCTGCAGTAGATGCATGACATAGTCCAAATTTTCTTTTAAGGTTTGTTTGTTGTCTGCTTGTATGAGGCAGTCGTCCAAGTAGGGGTATATTTGAATCCCCTGCAGTCTGCAGTGTGCCACTACTGATGCCAGGCATTTCGTGAACACTCTGGGCGCAGTAGATAAGCCAAACGGAAATGCTGAGAATTGATAATGCTCTGTCCCTGCAAGAAATCTGAGGTATCTTCTGCAGCTTTGTCTGACTGGGACATGCAGGTATGCCTCCTTGAGGTCCAGAGTGACCAGCCAAGACCCCTTGCCCAGCACGGGAAGGAGTTGCTGCAACGTCAGCATTTTGAACTTTGGCACTATGAGAAAAGTGTTTAGAGATGACAAGTCCAGTATGGGTCTCCATTTGTTTTCTTTTCTTGGAACAAGGAACGGTCTTGAATAAAATCCCTGGCCTTGCTCCTAAGGAGGAACCCTTTCTATTGCTTTTATACTTAACAGCTTGGAAACTTGAGAGAATGCCTCTGCCCTTTGATGATGTGGCAGGTTTGGCATGCCTTGTCTTATTGGTAATGTGTGGAAGTGGAATCTGTAACCTTTGTCTATCAAATCCAGAATCCAGTTGTCCTTGGTTAAGATATGCCAGTTTTGTGAGAATAAGGATAATTTTCCCAAGGTGCTTCTCTTTGAACCTTTGTAGGCGGAATGAAAATCAAGTCATTGCGATTGTCCTTGTGGTGCAGCTGAACTGTCTGCACCACTTCTTTGATTTGGAGGTTGCCACTGGCGTCCCCTGTGAGATCCTCGGTATTGTCCTCTACCTCGGGCACGTCTGCTTTTTCCCCTTTGAAACTTGTCTGAGCCGGGGAAGGACCAATTCTTTGAGGGCCAGTTTCTGCTGAATCTGGGTGGCTGAACCTGAAGGAAATCCTTGACTGTCTGTACTGACTTTGCTTTTTCCTCTATGGATTTCAATACATCTTGTGCATTAGCACCAAAAAGCTTCTGTTTTTCCAAAGGTACATCAAGTAACTTTACTTTAACTTGGTCAGGCAAAGACTGATCCTTTAACCAAGCATGTCTACGTATCACAGCCCCAGTCATAGCTGCCCTACATGAAGCTTCCAGTGCATCATAACCACACTGTAGAAAATGGTTATTAACCTGCTGAGAGCTATGTATATGATCCTGCAATGCCTTTATATCAATAGACTCAGGAGAAGCTAACTTTTTCTGTAAATCATCCAGGAGAAAATCCTGGTACTGAAACATGTGAAAAAGGCAATTTAGTGACCTCATGGTCAGGGTAGTAGAAGTATATACTTTTTTACCCCATCTCTCCATGGACCTTGCTTCCCTGTCTGCTGGCAGTGGGTTTTTGGCAAAGGAGGCAGCCACTCCCTTGGGGCCCTGTGAAATAGTTTCTAGATCCACAGAGTGGGCCTTAAAAAGGTGCTTGTGAGTGTCAGGGACCCTATAATATCTGTCCGGCTTGATAGGAGCCGGAGGAAGAGAATCAGGGTTAGCACTGGAGTTACAGAAAACATCACCCAAGACATCCATAACAGGTGGAATAGCTAAAGGCCTGTGCTGGGGAAGCTTGAGGAAGGTATGAAGCCTTTTCCTGGAGTCAGAGAATTCCTGACCCTGCCATTGAAAATGTTCCCTCATGGAATGCAGGACTTCACCAAAAGAGAAATCCTCTGGAGGGGAGGCAGAGGGAATTGATTCCTCAGCATCAGAGTCCTCGTAGGCCTGGAAGGATTCTTCTTGGGCATCAGAGTGTTCAGAATCCCCGGAGGCTTCATCCGAGGAGACGTCGTCCGCCTGCTCAGTTCTGGGCCTTTTCTCTGCAGGTGGCTGGGAACACCTTTCCGGATGAGACTGAGACCCCCTGATAAGAGAAATAAGATCAGCAGCCAGAAACATGATCTGCTTATCAGAAGAAGGGGCCTGGGCAGTAGGTCTAGGATGGGCCTTGGCCTGGCTTGCGGCCTTAGCACGTGCAAAGGCCTTGATGGACATGAATACAGGAGGCCTAGCAGCCCCACTTGCAGGCGTAACCTTGTCCACAGAAATGGTGTCGGGTAGATCCAGAACTTCGGTTTCCAGAGGAAAATCAACAACCGGCACCGGAGAGATCTCCAAGAACGAAGGTCGTGTTAACGCTGTGTCGTCGGCCTGAAGCGGTAGATTTACCACTTCCGAAGGGACTGGAGCACTAGCAGAGGGTTTGGGAGTAGCATCGGTAGTGGACGCGGGCCGAGGATGTCTGTCCCGGTCATTGCGTTTTTTAGCAGATTGGGTAGTCGGTTGATCGGACGGCATGATGTACACAAAGGATTCACCGAAAAAGTCCTCGGCGAATTCTGCCCGGCGCCTGAGAGTGCGCTTATTAAAGCAAGCACAGGCAGCACAGGCCGAGACGTTGTGGTCTGGGCCCAGGCAAGGAAGGCAGAGAGAATGGAAGTCCTTATGAGGTATTTGTTTACCACAAGACAAACATTTATTAACTTTCTCAATTTGTTCTGATATCGGCTGAGGCAAGAATAAATGTTCCCCAACGGGGTACTTAGCTTTTAGATGACTTCGGTACTGAAAACACAGGAGCTGACCGACCGGCACTTGCGAACTGCTTCTGCTTCGGGCACCGCGCGGCAAAAAAGACTTAAGAAGATGGCGTCGGCCGATGCCTTTATACTCCAGCCGTGGTGATGTCAGAGAGGAGGTGACACCAGCCGACGCCGGACCCAGACTTTGGAATTTGGCCGACCGAGGGCTGCCTGAGGCAGGACAACCCATATGTTATGACTGCAGTTGCATTCTTGAAGGACATCTACAGGATCCAAAGAAGTTCTCTTAACTGATTTTTCTGAGGATCTGCAGGATACAGATGAATAACTGTAGTCTTTTTTGGTTTCTCTTTGGAAGGTCCAGATATAGCCTAAAAGAAAGAATGCAAGAGACACTTAAGGATAAGTTTGACCTATGATCCATTGATGCCCTAGGATTGAAGGTCTGACAAACTGACCAATTCTTCTGGAGGTGGAGAGGACCTAAACAAAAAATACATGAGTGGAATCTGACACTGGGATCTTCTGACTGTACATCCTACACTTCCTGAACCCAGCCAAGCTCTTTTCCTTTTCAGCCATCACCAAAACGAAAGGCCAACTACAGTCACAATCACAACAGCAGCAAACAAACAAGTTACAACTTAAACAGAAACTGTCTTTTTTTTTTAAACAGAAGGAAAGGAAGGATGGGAAGAAGTACCAACAATGGCACTGAAGCCTGCAATAATTGTAGAAGGCAGGAAGAGAGTTACTAATAATAGTAACTAGAAATACCTTGAACTCTAATAAGGAAAGAAGAGAGAGCTTTGCTGAAAGGTAAGGGAGAAAGCCTAACCAGGAAACTTTTAGCTAAAGTAGGTTAAAGGCAACTGAAGAGAAAATCTGTAAGTTTTGAAAATCTATTTATCACCCAAGCTCGAGAGAACACAGGATCACATCTTTTCACTGGAAGTGGCAAACGTGATCTGAGGTAATAGGGGTGGTGCATTCTGGGTAAATGAGAAGCTCGCGAGTTCAAGGTTGCCCCAAGCTTTTACAACATCCGAGTTGGATCCAAGGGCTAAAATCTAAACCAAACAGTCGATTGCAGAATGAAAATTTACATCAGATCAGTGGGTATGTATGTAAACTAAAACATAAAATCTGCACCACAGATGAACATTAAAAAAGGTATACAGACAGGCTTCTTTAGATGAACTCACCATCTGACTTTGCTATACAATGAAAAAAAACATTTTAAATGTCATTTGCTCTCATTGATGAAGGTCAGAAAGCAATAATATCAAAGGAAATGAGCCAGCACAAGAGACACAAGGCAGTCACAAATAGTAAAAAAGGATTAACAGGCTATGAAAAGTGTTGAAATCAAAAAGTAAGATAGAAGATAAGTAGTGAACACATAGAACAGGAAAGGGAACCATAAAGCAATCACGCAGTGCTGCGTACATCTAAATGCAAGTTTTTTTAATTCAATCACCGCAGCTAAAACACTTAAGGAAGTGTCAGTTGCAATTTTCCAATTACACTTCTCTTCCCCGCATTCATTAAACTTGCTTGTGACCACCCTCATCTCGCAGTCATCTTCTTTGCAGGTGACATGGTCATTTATAGATCAAATCACACATCACCACTCAATTCCAACATTAGACAGAGTTACATGAGTACCAGCAATGGCTCAAACCATAAATTCCTTGACCTCTTCAACAACAAAAGTATGCTTTTTGTAGAATTCAACAATAAATTCACCTAACACCTGACTCAGCTATCTTTGATTTACACATATATTGTAACAATACCATCAAACTTCAAGAGTTAAGATTACTGCGTGATCAGCTTCTAAACTTACATTTCCACACAGAGAGCAAAAATCAACTCCCTCTTCTTTGGCCAAAAAGATCTAACCTTTTCTGTCTCAACCACCCACAGCAGGCAGCAGCAAAGGTGTTCTCTCTCAGCTAGAATACAGACTACCTGTTTTCTTATCCACTTCCAAGAAATCCACTATCAAACTTCAAAATCTTCAGCAAAATATGCTGATTCATTACAAAAGTCACTCTTACATCAGTTTATCAACCTAGAAAAAGTCAAGTGGACACCCATAAAACAAAGATCTATCCAAATGTTAGGATCACAGCTCCAGGCATTTACACTCTTGCAGATGAACTTCATGAAAAATCTTCTTCATACAACCTGACAAATTAACCACTGGCCATACAATCCCTCATTACCCCTAGACCAAACTCTACAGCATTGCACATGCATTCCCCTCTCAGGCACATACTCTTTGGCAAGTCCTTCCCATTGACCGAAAGGAAAAAAACACTTATTCCAAATTCAGACAGCAGCTCAAAAGTACCTCTTTATCCAAACCAAATGCTTGCTTTGTAAA